>NC_140017.1:24215877-24354641 GCF_964263955.1 Coregonus lavaretus
CCCTGACAGCTTTTAACACACACACACACACAGGTAATAAGTAGTGAATTACTGTACATGCCACATTTTTACATGCAGTATTTTTAGACCCAGTAGCCTATTGTGCGGTAAATATCCTGTATTTCCCATTTCACACCCAGAAATTAGGGGCATTTCACACATACTAACACATACCAGGACTTCATACACAGAGACATGCATATCTCTGCTATTACACACAGCCCTTGCACTCTCATCATGACAGAAATGACTGTGATTATTACTTTTACAGACCGTTTTTAAAAAATGTATCACACACACCACACACACGCACCACCCCGTACTTCTCCCGAGTCGTTAATAACGTACTGATGGCAATACTGAGGTTAGTGACCCATAGCAACACCATTAATCACACAATACACCCATCGTATGATTATAATAAATGTGCTATAGATTATGTCTCAGTCATGTGCACATCCTTTATTTTCTAAGTGTTGTGTAAAAAAAGGACAAATCTGATACAGGAAGGATACATACTTCATATTGTTTGCTCCTAAATCAGCATGGAGAACAGAGCTGGAACAGAGGGTTTTCATTGTAAAATATGAGGTAAGCAACATACAGCACCCATGAGTGACAGCTAAAAAACAGATCAGTCTCACTCACGCTCTCACAGTCCATGATAGACTCTTTTCCTGCAGAGCCTATGATTTATGTTATTCTACCACCATCTAGTGGCTATTTAGTGTATGACATTTCTAGAGTAGAGCCTGAATTATTTGATAAAATCAAATCAAATTGTATTTGTCACACGCGCTGAATACAACAGGTGTAGACTTTCCCGTGAAAAGCTTCCTTACCAACAATGGGTTAAGGGCAGTAATAATCTAAGTATTAAAAAATGGATCATGATCAACATAAATGTGTGGCTAACCGGTTAAGACAGGAAGGTGCACAGGACAGTTGGGCCTGAATGGACATTGTGACGTAAAATCCCTCGCTTATGGAGGGAAATCTCCATGCTGTAATCATTTTAGCTATTAAGCTAACTAGTTGAGTTGAGTAGGCTGAGTCGGTGTAGGCTACCTTGACCTTAATGTGCAAGACAAGTCATTGCGATGATGATATTGAGCAGGTATATACACTATATGTACAAAAGTATGTGGACACCCATTCAAATGAGTGGATTCGGCTATTTCAACCACACCCGTTGCTGACAGGTGTAGAAAATCGAGCACACAGCCATGTAATCTCCATAGACAAACATTGGCAGTAGAATGGCCTTACTGAAGAGCTGTGACTTTCAACCTGGCACCATCATAGGATGCCACCTTTCCAACAAGTCAGTTGGTCAAATTTCTGCCCTGCTAGAAATGCCCCGGTCAACTGTAAGTGCTGTTATTGTGAAGGGGAAACGTGTAGGAGCAACAACGGCTCAGCCGCGTAGTGGTAGGCCACACAAGCTCACAGAATGGGACCGCCGAGTGCTGAAGCGCGTAACGCGTAAAAAATCGTCTTTCCTCAGTTGCAACACTCACTACCGAGTTCCAAACTGCCTCTGGAAGCAACATCAGCACAAGAAGTGTTCGTCAGGAGCTTCATGAAATGGGTTTCCATGGCCGAGCAGTCGCACACAAGCCTAAGATCACCATGTGCAATGCCAAGCATCAGCTGGAGTGGTGTAAAGCTCGCCGCCATTGGACTCTGGAGCAGTGGAAACGCGTTTTCTGGAGTGATGAATCACGCTTCACCGTCTGGCAGTCCGACAGGCAAATCTGGGTTTGGCGGATGCTAGGAGAACGCTACCTGCTCCAATGTATAGTGCCAACTGTAAAGTTTGGTGTAGGAGGAATAATGGTCTGGGGTTGTTTTTCATGGTTCGGGCTAGACCCCTTAGTACCAGTGAAGGGAAATCTTAATGCTACAGCATACAATTACATTCTAGACGATTCTGTGCTTCCAACTTTGTGGCAACAGTTTGGGGAAGATCCTTTTTCTGTTTCAGCATGACAATGCCCCCATGCACAAAGTGAGGTCCATACAGAAATGTTTATTTATTTTTTATTTTTTATTTATTTATTTCACCTTTATTTACCAGGTAGGCCAGTTGAGAACAAGTTCTCATTTACAACTGCGACCTGGCCAAGATAAAGCAAAGCAGTGCGATAAAAACAACAACACAGAGTTACATATGGGGTTTGTCGAGATCGGTGTGGGAAGAACTTGACTGGCCTGCACAGAGCCCTGACCTCAACCTCATCGAACGCCTTTGGGATAAATTGGAATGCCGACTGCGAGCCAGGCCTAATCGCCCAACATCAGTGCCCGACCTCACTAATGCTCTTATGGCTGAATGGAAGCAAGTCCCCACAGCAATGTTCCAACATCTAGTGGAAAGCCTTCCCAGAAGAGTGGAGGCTGTTATAGCAGCAAAGGGGGGACCAACTCCATATTAATGCCCATGATTTTGGAATGAGATGTTCAACAAGCAGGTGTCCACATACTTTTGGTCATGTAGTATATGAACACAGCTGCTACTTCATTAAAGCTGTTCGATGCAGTTTACCATAGCAAACTGCGCTTACTCATCACTGCATTCTCTACCAGAAAGTTGGTTGGCCCTCTGGTGTCACGTAGGTCTATACATTGCTATGTTTTCATTTATAACGCCCTTTTACAAAAACTCCCACTGTACCTAACATCATTAGGCCTAATAACCTTAGACATATGAGTTACCCAGTGGAGACCCATCATTCAGGGCAGGTGGGGCAGAGCCTGTTTTGAGCCCCACCTGTTTAGCAAAATCAAAAAATCAAAAATGTGTTGCCTGTTTTGCATGTTATTTGGCACTAATACGTGTTACATACCAGTTTGCAAACAATGTAAAAAAAAAACTAATCATTGAGTTAATAAAGCCGCAGCTCAGTGCTTTCTGTGATGGTGGGGCAGCCAGCGGAAAATACAGAGCGTAGGGGTTGGTAATGTTCTCTAGTTGCGCCGTGATTGGCTCAGTGTTCTGTCACTCATGGGGACACTACATCACCGCAAAATCTACAGGGGAGAGCTCGAAAAATCAAGCCCTTTGGGTGCTGCCATAGATTTACATTAGAAGTGCCCATCCAAGAAGGCTCAAGGTCATTGGCCACAGATACAATTAAGTCAAATCACGTTATATCTACCGTAGCTTTGATTGGACTGACAATGTCAACATCATACTTTCAAAATCTTAGCTAGCAAACTAGACAAGCAGTCATCATCATGAATCAAGTCGACAATCTACTGGCAAATCCTTTTCAATCCTTGTCATATGAAGAGAAATTATAGATAAAACGTATTGGTGTTCATTGGCCATTGGACATAAACATTACACAACAAGTTGGAAAACGCAAATTCAACAATGAGTGGTTTGGAAGGAAACAGTGGCTAACTGCAAGCCTTGCAAAGCAATCACTAGCCTGCTATTCAGTGGAGAGGGTGTGTGCTCCAAGTCTGGGTTTAAGGGTATTTTTTCCTACCTTAAAAGGATAAACATTCACATGCAACACCATGGGCCAGAAAAGATTGAATATATTGGCCATGCTGTCAATCCAGCATGACTTCTGCCATGTTCAAAACAACTGGAAACTCGGAACTGGGAAATCCCAGACTTCAATGCTGGGAACTCGGAAAAAAACGAGCTCAGACTGGGAAAATAGGTTTTGAAAGTTCATCCAACTCGGAATTCCAAGTCGAGAACTCAGTCCTCTTTCTAGAGCGCCCACCTGAAGATCACTGACATGATGATTCGACTTGTTTTTTTTTCAGAGTTCCCAGTTGTTTTGAAAGCACCATAAATCCAGAGAATGCCAGACTTTGATGACAACATTTTCCCACAAGAAGGACGGCTGTGCCACCTTCCTGCTCAAGTGAGCACAGCACAACAAGGTGAGTCCAAATATGTATTGTATGCTGCTGCATAAATGATGTAATATGCCAGGGAGATATGTATACTGTAGCTAAGAAAGTAATCATTCCCCCCCCACACCATAATGTTATTTGCCGAACAATCTTCAAATTGTTCTTAAATTTGATCAGAAAACGGGTTATTAAGTACCTTCCCACTGGGCACACTGATTGAATCAACGTCGTTTCTACGTAATTTCAGTGTTCGCTTTTTTATGACGGTATTTTCTTTCTGCTTGCATTTCGTAGCCTATTTCTATTTTGATGTATGTATTTCTGTCGTTTCTGTAATTCAGGGCTCATCTGTAAAATACACCTTGGTCTCAGTATGACGCCCTGATAAAATAAAGGTTGAATAAAAAAATAAAAGGTAGTCCTACTATGACTATTTCGAATTGACTTTGTATTAGACTCCGTACAAGTAGGCTATGCAATGCCAGAGCCACCTACTATAACTATGTGCGACGCAGAACTAGAAATAGGCGGACGGGTAATAAAGCTAGGCTGAGAGGAACATTTATTGGGCTGAGCTCAAATTCAAATAATATTTTCCAGTGAGGGAACTTTTCTTGTGGGGTCATTCACAATTCTTACAAAACATTGTAGGCTGGCCGACCAAGCATGTGTCAACAACGCTGCTCTCCCATTGTGCATTGTGCTGACCGGTACCTGATCGATTTGTAAAGAGATCTGAAATTGTTTACACGTCACTTTAAATTATTTTAGACATGGAACATAACTTCCATTTATTTCTTAGAGTTATGAATAATATAGAGCTATTTCTGTTGACAATAATATGTTTAATAGATTTAATATGTGATTAAAAAGGCATTCATTTTCTTGGTGGGTGGGTGGATGAGGGGCGTGGTCTTGATGCGGAGTTGTACGTGACGTCGTCATGTCAGATATTTTACGTCATAATGTAAAGCAACCCATAGAGATCTTATTCATTCGTATTATAATTCCTAATTCTATGAAGCAACCTTCATGTAATGCCAGTTATAGTTTAATTTAATTTTGTAGACATGGTAGCTAAAAGCTGAATTACTTTGTCTGTGCTTTGGAAAGGACCAAGGATGATGCACTTCTGTGTAAGTAATACAAAATGTGGCCCCCATTCTACCCCTGCTTTGTGTTTTGTTGATTCCCCTATATAATTTCTCTGGGTTTGTTTTACAGGTCTTGATTGGATAAACTGCTGCAGAAATGGAGGAAAACTCTAAATCTAAGAAATTACAGAGGCCCAAGCTCAAAGTAAGTCTCACTAACTTATTTATTAACTGTAAAAAGTTGCTTAATGTGGGACAATTACGATGTTATAAGCACTCATGTAACTTCATATGGATGGATTATGTGTAGTGGCGGTTCTAAAAAATCAAAGCCACTTCTATAGACACCAAAATTCAGGTTGATTCTATACACGTTTCCATTGAGAGACTTGAAAGTTGCTGTTAAATGATTTATTGTCACACTGATTCCAGGTTGGTAACTGGTAAAATAAAGCATTGTAATCCAGATGAGGTTATGCTGTTCTAACAGGTGAACCAACAACAGGCCACTAGGCCACTGTCATAATAACAAATAAAAGGATTTCCATATACATACAGGTATCTGCCAAAATCATGGAAACACTTGAGTAAATTAAGGATACAAAGTGTATTGAAAGCAGGTGTTTCCACACAGGTGTGGCTCCTGAGTTAACTAAACAATTAACATCCCATCATGCTTGGGGTCATGTATAAAAATGCTGGGCAGGGCATTATTTTGGCTACCATGGCTATGCCCCCATAGGATGGCAATTCCCCCATCCACAGAGCACGAGTGGTCACTAAATTGTTTGATGAGCATGAAAACGATGTAAACCATATGCAATGGCCGTCTCAGTCACCAGATCTCAACCCAATTGAACACTTATGGGAGATTCTGGAGTGGCGCCTGAGACAGCGTTTTCCACCACGATCAACAAAACATCCAATGATGGAATTTATTGTGGAAGAATGGTGTCGTATCCCTCCAATAGAGTTACACACATTAACTATATATATTTCTATCCAATCATCAATAAACCAAACAATTCCCATTCATTTCCAATACATTTTATTTTCTATACACAAAATGGCTCTTACATACCGGCCCCATTATTATTACGGCATGAGGCGAAACAATAAACAACGTTAAGTTCAATAGAGCCAAAAAGAAAATGGCATCATAAACATAATACACAAAACTTGAGTCCATGGGTGTATCTTCATGTGTGTGTGCATGTGTCGATCTTCATGTAAAAGGGTGCAAGTCACAGGAGGCTGCTGAGGGGAGGACTGCTCATAATAATGGCTGGAATGCAGTTAATAGAATGATATGAAACCATGTGTTCAATGTGTTCAATACCATTCCATTTATTCCATTCAAGCCATTACTATGAGCCAGTCCTCCCCAATTAAGGTGCCACTGGCCGCCTGTGGTGCAAGTATATGTGTGGTCTTGAGCTGAAAGGGTAAGAATGGTTAAGACTGGAACTGGTTTGTCAGGTCAGTTAGTCGTAGTTGTTGGTCAGTCTTAACAGCGTTTTTTTTCAGTCAAGTGATTTAAAGTCTAGTAGTGTTCTTTGGTAACAGGATGGGTTAACTTACATCTTCTAGCATTTCCACATTGTTCCATCTTTCATTCTTCTTCACCCTATTCTAAGAAGTCTCTTGTTTTAGTTTAGGATTTGTTTTGTACGTTGTGCTGTCCCTTCTGACAGTCAAATGTTTTTATTTCTGTAGAGGTGCCACTGTCTCCACTGTCAGTGTGTGTGCTTCGGTTCCTGATTGTACTGGGCCCCGTTTCCCAAAAGCATCTTAAGGCTAAGTTCATCATTAGAACCATAGGATCCTATGGTTCTAATATGAACTTAGTCTTAAGATGCTTTTGGGAAACCGGGCCCTGGTTTGTTTCTTGAGTTGAACTGTGTTCAGTCTTTCTTTCAATCCCTTACCCAGCTGTAGAGGTGGGTTCTTGTTGATTTCAGTGTTGTCTGTGTTGAGTGAGGTGAGTTTGACTGGAGGATTCAGACATTTCTCTTCAACTGCCTTGAGGGAGACTGAACCACTGCTCCAAACTTTGCATTTCAAGAAGACCTCTTCTGTACAACCTTAATCTGTAGGATTGATCACTTCAAGGTTACCTTGTCTCTGCAGCTTGACCGCTGATGATTCTCTGATTTCACTCACACTGTCACTGTTTGCAGCCAACATTGAATTTCCAGGTAGAGGCTGTGACTGTTTTCTGAATCTTTTCCATGCACCTTTGAACTCCCAAGGCACTGTCAGTGGGAGGGTGCTCTTTGTCCAAGGATATGTCCTTGGTTTCTTCTGCCTCAGTAATGGAGGTCAATACAGCTTGGATGCTACCCTTTGTCTCCACTACGATATGATATGATATCCTTTATTGTCCATTTACAAGGAAATTATTTTTGTGAAGTCAGCATAAAAATACACAAACACAACACACTTTAATACATGCAGTACGGAAAACTGTAAAGTTAGTACACAAGTCACACATATTCAAAGTCTCTGCGACCTACAGTCCGACCGTGTATTGGGCCTGCATCTGTCCTATGTCCCACTGTTCAGCAGTCTGATGGCTGCCGGAATGAAACACGTCCTGCTCCTATTCTTGCTGAACAGTGGGACCTTATCTATTTCCAAAGGGCAGCAGTTCAAAACATTGGGCAAGATTGTGTGTGGGGTCCTCATAGAGGTTATGAAGCCCCCTGCGCTGCAGCCCACAGAGATTGGACCGAAGGTTCACAGTCCAGCCTGAGGATACCCTTATTAGCCACTGACAACCCCCCACACCAGGCCAGGAAACAGAAAGTCAGCACACTCTCTGTATGGCAGGTGTAGTAGTTGGAGAGTATCCGGGTACAGTTGTTGTTGGAATTTGTTGATGTTTTGTCATTAAGAGAGTGTGCTGTCCATGATGGTTCCCAGGTACTTCAAACTCCCCACTCTCTCTACCTGTTCACCACCCAGGACTCGCTGTCTCACTGGGTCTGCCTTCCTCCAGAAATCAATGAGCAGTTATTTTGTTGTTGATGTTGAGTGTGAGGTAGTTGTTATTATTCCAGTCATGAACCCTGTTTACTTCTGTTAGGAAACTAGGGACCTTTCTTTCCTTTTCTCTTCACCCCTCTCAGGAGAGTCGTGATTGCATTGCTGCATGAGGGGCTCGTTAAGATCAGCAACCATTCCGTCATTACCAAACACATCTGGCTCATTCAGTTTCTGTAAAGGTTCTGTACATAAACTTGCAGAGCTTACTACTTGAAGAAAAGCATGTTTGTGGACAACCCTGTTTGAATGTGATGCCTTCACCTGGACTGGAATGGTAGAGTGTGTGTGACAGTCAGGACTGTCACCGGCCCCAGTATAACCAGGTGGTGTCTCCAGTGAGACCAGAGCACTGCTCAGTCACTGATGTTTCTTTTGTCTCTGTATCTTCTCCATCTCCTTTCTTGTAGTCTTTACTTTCAATGTGCATCTCTGGGCATGACTCGGTTCAATGATCTTCGAAGCAGAGAAAACAGGAAATGTAGGTTTTGGATGTGGTGTGGAAAAGTTTGGTCAGGTTAGCTTGTGAGCTGATGTTTCTGGCGTCTTTGTTTCCTTGATTTATTTCTTGATTCCTTTCCTTGTCTCATTTCCTTGGTTTTTCCAATGCCTTGATTTTTGTTGCTTTGGCTGCAATTTTGCCAACTAATTTTTTTCTAGCTAGCAATTCAGCTTGCTCTTTTCCCAATGCATTTATTTTCTTTACGTTAGCAGCCCACGCCATGATAGATGCATGTTCAGCTTCAGTTTGAGCTTTTAGGTGAGAGATGGAAGTAGCTGAGTCTTACCTTCTACTGGTTAAACTCCTTCCGCTTGACAAAGTCAAGCTAGTCAGATATCACTTGGAATGACCATCATGCTCCTTGTCCTCCTCACACAGTAGTTGATGTATTGATGATGCTTTGTCAGGTTTGCCCTCCTTACAACCCTTTGCATGGCAATCTCTTTCAGAGACATATTTGTCATTCAATTTCAATTATGCAATTTCATAGTTTAAGTTTGCACACAAAAAATTTGCATTAAAAATGTAGCAAACAATTTCCACATTTCAACTTCATGAAGGACCCCATTGGCACTCATGATATAACATTAAAGTTTAATTTCATGTGGAGCTTGTCCATCCCATAGAATTAGGAATTAAAATGGACATGAACTTTCTTCTGATGGTCCAAAGGTCAGCTATGTTGGTCAGGGAGTTGGTCAACCATGGTTTGCCAATGCTGTTATAAGATAGTGTAAAACAATGAATGTGAAGAATTTATCTGCACTGTATGTGTCTTAGCTAGCTAGCCAGACAGTTTTAGAGAAATTATACCATCATTTTTTCTAATTAACTGCCAATATTCCATTCAAACAATGCAGTCAATCCACAGCCATACACTGGCTCAAATCAGTTGATGACAGGAGTTGTAAATATTGTATCATAACAGCACTCACAGCATTTCAAGAAAACAAAATCTAAGACATTTACGGTCTGTTTACATATATTTTAGAGGCTATTTATACAGAAGATTTGTGTAAAACCTGTATAAACTGTATTTTTAATTATATGACAATATTTTAGGTTTACTATAATTCCATTACACATTTTCTGATACATCACATGCCTTACTTGTATTTTCCTGCATAAGTGAAAGCAGGAAATGCGTCACCTATGCCTCTACTGTCATTCATTCCAATTAGAGTGGTTTTGGATTTCTCCCTGACCAAGATATCTGACATTTTCGCCCCATTATGGAACTTTGAGGGTGTATGGCATAGCCCCTCTAGTAATTTAATAGGATCTCTATGGTCCTTCCATTCAATTTTGCGCATGGGATGAGGCATTCGAAGCACCGCAGAGCATAGAGTGAGGACGCGGACAGAGGAGCGGCGCGCACTTTTAAAAGCGCCCAAGATCTTCTCCATATTTCTACAAACAAACTTCCACTTCACTTTAGTGTTTCCAATAGCAGTTCACTATGACATAATGTAGATTATTTGACACGTGAATCCATAGAAAGCAATCCGTTCCACAACGATCAACAGACAGCGGTCTTCCAATATTCAATTTTCACATGATCCGACAGACTGACATGAAGACACATTCCACAGCAATCCGAGCACAATCCACTCCACAACCAATTACACAATGTCCACAATTCAAAGTTTCAATATGCAATATTGCACATTCAACATGAAGCCACTTATTCACTGCATGATTCAACAAAGTTCCAATATGCAACTCATTCAATATTGCCACTACTTCTCGGCAATTCCATAGTTCGACAATTCGACAGTATGCAGTGCATTCAAATATTTTGCATTAAACCACTTCATGGCAATTCCACAAAGTTCTAAGTATCTTTGGATCATTCAATATGCTATTGCGCACGAAGCCAATCTTCACGGCAATTCCATTATTCAATGTTCCACAGTTTCACTATGCAATACGTTCAATAGGCTGGGCCTACTTGACGCAATTACTCTCACCGTATTACAAGCACATTGCATTCCAATGTTCCAGTTCTATTTTCATCCAATGCAGCCCTAACATTAGCAGGGGAATCTTTTTTATTCGCTTCAATCAAAGCAGAGTGTTGTATTGTCCAATTCCATTCGATACTGTACCGGTATCAAGCCAGTTGTTTACTAATGCAGTGGCGGTTCCAAAAATTTAAAAAGCCACTTCTATAGACGCCAAAATACATGTTGGTTGCATACGCGTTTCCATTGAGAGACTTGAGAGTAGTTCTAACTGTTGCAGTTAAATTATATTTATTACTCATAAATTAATTGTCCATTGTTTGTCACACAGATTCCAGGTTGGTAAGTGGTCAAAAAAGCATTGTAATCCAGATGATGTTAAAAAAAATAATGTTAAACAGGTTCCAAGTGATATGAATTGAGAAAATATAAAATCCCAAAGGTACAAAAATTATAAAGTACCAGGTAAATAAAATCCAAATGAAATTATATAAACGGTATAAATGAAATGGTAGAAAACTGGGTTGTAATCATTAGTCCAAACAGTTGCGTTTTGCAACAAAAACTAGAGTTTCTATTGGATACATTCAGATAGGTTCCTCCCTGTTTCGTTCTGTTTGCTTCCATTTAAGAAACGTTTTGCAACAGAATCGGCATAATGAATATGCCCCTGTTGCTCTTCATGGCGTCTTCCAGTTCCTATCAGGCTTCAATCACCTGTCCTAATTAGCTCAACTGATGCCATCTTTACCCATAACCCTTTATGTTGTTCTAACAGGTGAACCAACAGCAGGCCCCTAGGTGTCATAATAAAAAATGTAATATATAATAAAACAATGATATGCTAATGATATATATGGGACTAAGCCTAAGCCCCACCCACATACAGCTAAGTGAGAACCCATGACAAAATGTGAGTTCTGATTCTAATTCTATGGTTAGAGCCTCTTGTCACTTGGTATTATCATGTCTTTGGTGAAAGTGTTAGTATCTATGGTGATATGATTTTCTTACTGTTGTTGTTAATCTCAGGGCTTCGTGCCAAAGCCTCCATGTGGCCCCAGGCGAGCTGCAAGGCAAAGGCAGGGAGGGAGTCGAGGCAACCAAGGTCAGAGACCGAGGCAACCAAGGTCAGCAGAGGACTGCTGGAGTCTGCTCAACGCTACCCCCTCTGTCGGCCACCACTAGTTACAGTGAGTACTGATCAGGAATTCCAGTCTTCCAAATGGTTACATTTTGAAAGAGAACAATCCGGCTCTACGTATTTTACTGGTTGTGACCCACTGACACCTCCCCCAGGCAGTGGTGGAAAAAGTACCCAATTGTCATACTTGAGTAAAAGTAAAGATACATGAATAGAACATGACTCAAGTAAAAGTGAAAGTCACCCAGTAAAATACTACTTGAGTAAAAGTCTAAAAGTATTTGGTTTTAAATATACTTAAGTATCAAAAGTAAAAGTACAAGTAGAAATCATTTCAAATTGATTATATTAAGCAAACCAGACGGCACAATTTTCTATTTTTTAAAATTTACGGCTAGCCAGGGGCACACTACAACACGCAGACATTATTTACAAACAAAGCATTTGTGTTTAGTGAGTCCTCCAGATCAGAGGCAGTAGGGATGACCAGGGATGTTCTTTTATAAGTGTGTGAATTGGACCATTTTCCTTTCCTGCTAAGCATTCAAAATGTAACTAGTATTTTGGGTGTCAGGGAAAATATATGGAGTAAAAAGTACATAATTTTATTTATGAATGTATTGAAGTAAAAGTACAGATACCAAAAAAAACTACTTAAGTAGTACTTTAAAGTATTTTTACTTAAATACTTTACACCACTGCCCCCGGATAGACTGAATAAGGCAGTACAAGAGTTAACACACACAGGGAACTTAATTCCCACACAGGAAAAATATGAACATGGATGGATTTACATGGGGATAGTCTGATTGGCTGAAGCCACAAGCTGGGGCCAGCCAGACATAAACAAACAACACACATGCTGAAAATTAGTCCCACAGTGCCCTTGGCAGGGGGATTCTTTAACACATTTTGTTGATAGAATTCTCAAAGATCCTGGAAAGATCCACCAATCACAGTTATTTTCTTCTCTTTCTGTAGACGTTCTTCCACCTATCAAACGCACCGCTTCAGTAACAGTCACAACACTAAAGACTACTGGTGGGTGACACAGTAGATAGTTCAACATTCTTTCTTATGGGGTAGCCTGATTTGCTGGTATTTTTATGAATATGAGCTTGTTCTGCTTCAGAGCCATTAGGCCACCAGCTGACACCTGAGGGTGGGGAAAGGGGCTATTTCTCTTCATCCCAGGTGATGAAGAGAAATAGTGAGCCCAGAGTAGAATGATGTCACCTCTCTCATGGCTATGTCACGTCCATTGTCCGGAGAGGAGGTAATCCCGGTAGCTGAATACCTGATGTCACACCCGTGAGTCCTGTTCTTGCTATGAACCATTTATTGTCCAATAGAAGAAATAGAATCCTTGTGTTTTTGTCAGTCTACTAATCAAGGAATTGTATTGTTTGTGTATTCCAGTCAGCGGAGGTTGATTAAGAAAGTACTTAGAAAAAGGGTACACATATTTTTTCCTTGTACACTGTCTGTCATCTTGCCAAAAACATATTTTGATATCAAACTACTTGGAAATGATGTCACCTATGTTGTTGCTTTACGTTTCTCTTCCTAAGAACATGACCATAGACGATCTGCAGGAACGGTCAGTGGAGTCCATTGATTGGGTGGTCGTTGTAGTCATTGATTGTCGTCATGGTCGTCATGTCACCCCGCTCCTCCGCACACTCCACTGGCTTCCAGTTGAGGCTCGCATCTACTACAAGACCATGGTGCTTGCCTACGGAGCTGTGAGGGGAACGGCACCTCCTTACCTTCAGGCTCTGATCAGACCCTACACCCAAACGAGGGCACTACGTTCATCCACCTCTGGCCTGCTAGCTCCCCTACCTCTACGGAAGCACAGTTCTCGCTCAGCCCAGTCAAAGCTATTCGCTGCTCTGGCACCCCAATGGTGGAACAAGCGCCTCCATGATGCCAGGACAGCGGAGTCACTGACCACCTTCCGGAGACACTTGAAACTCTACCTCTTTAAGGAATACCTGGAATAGTATAAAGTAATCCTTCTTCCCCATAAAAAAAGAAAATAAAAAAGAAAAGGTGGTTGTCCCACTGGCTATCATAAGTTGAATGAACCAATTTGTAAGTCGCTCTGGATAAGAGCGTCTGTTAAATGATGCAAATGTTCTCCCAGCCATAGCCTTGTACCAGACGTCCATAGATGACGTCTGCACTGGCAAGATGGACGACCTCTCTCATCAGTGTCCCTTGGTGAATCTGTTACCACTGGTAACACCAGCCCTTGCCAGGGAAGTGCAGGTAGGGATATTGTATGTTTCACTCCTAGGTTCAGGAGGGGAAGCCCAGGGTTGCCACCCCCCTCCTCCCAGGGGTCAGGTAAGGAACGGGTCAGGGGGGTTCTAAGGATAATCGCTAAAAAGTTCCACCTGCTGCTGAAGCTGAACTTGGAGCCTAGGTTGAATTTACGAACACACCCAAAGTGTATTACATTGAAAATTGTACACTGTCTTTTTAAAAACGTCAGGTTTGTGATGACAACATGCAAGAGATATGTCATTCATTCATTGCTATGATCATTGATCTCCTGAAGAAGCTATCCCTTTCCTTTCTTTCTGTGCCCCCAAATGTTTTTATATACTGGTCAAGTTACCAGAGTGGTATCTATAAAGCAGATTTGAGGAGTTAGCCAGGTAACTTTAGTCAATTTGGGATAACCAGCCATATGAAAATGGCTCATCCTTTTAGCCAGGTACATTTCTATGGCAACGAATCCTTCAGAACTACCCTGCTCCAGGGCAGGCTAACTCAAGGCTAACTCAACTTACCCTGAATGAAATGACAAAAGCCACGAGTTGAGGACCAATGACATCAGATTCCCTCACTCTTGCAAATATTGTGTCATCATCCTCTTCATTTGAGGAAGACGGCTGATAAGATATTTTATGGTTGTGTTAAAAAATAGTAATGTTAAAATATATCACATTACATATTTAGCATTTTAAACTTCATGCACAGTAACACATTCGTATGCGTTAATACAATTATAGAAAGTTCCGTTTTCTGCCTGAGTGTGGCGCTGTTTACCGCAATTTTCTGGAAAAGTCCATAATTAACCTATACTCTAGATCCATTGTCTTACCTACTACTGCAACAGCTTGTGTCAATTATTTGCCCTTTTATAGAATAACCTTTTGTTCTAATGACACTTTTAATGATACTGCATATCCATTGTCATTCTCCTCAAGTGTGGACTTGCACATTCCTTTTTATCTCAGGGATTTAACAATTGTGTAAAGTAGCTCAAGCCATTGCTTACGCATATCAATGCTTGGATATCCATGAGGAAAGGAATGGACAATTGGTATACAGCCGTCGATTTCAGCTGGCTTCATTAACAGATGGAATGTGCCCCAAATGGCACCCTATTCCCTATAAATAGTGCACTAATTTTGACCAGGACACATAGGACTCTGGTCAAAAGTAATGCATTATACAGGAAAAAGTTATAGGGAATAGGGTGTCCTTTGGGACACATTCTGCCTGTTGAGCCCCACCCTGCCTATTGTGAACCACTTCTCCATCTCATTCCCCCAGTTAAGCAAACGAAAGGGGAGAGGCTGTGACTATAATTGAAGTAGTAAATTAATTTTCCTGTCAATGACTTTATTTGATAAACTTCCTTTATTGTGAAGGTGTGTATCCCTTTTGAAGGGTTAATAAAAGCCAAGAAATCCATATTTTCATTTATGCAATATTCAGACTGAACAGTCATTGAGATAAATTAGTTGCATTCCAAATCAAAATCAAATCAAATCAAATTGTATTGGTCACATGCGCCGAATACAACAGGTGCAGACATTACAGTGAAATGCTTACTTACAGCCCTTAACCAACAGTGCATTTATTTTAAACAAAAAAAGTAAAAATAAAACAACAACAAAAAAAGTGTTGAGAAAAAAAAGAGCAGAAGTAAAATAAAGTGACAGTAGGGAGGCTATATATACAGGGGGGTACCGTTGCAGAGTCAATGTGCGGGGGCACCGGCTAGTTGAGGTAGTTGAGGTAATATGTACATGTGGGTAGAGTTAAAGTGACTATGCATAAATACTTAACAGAGTAGCAGCAGCGTAAAAAGGAAGGGGTGGGGGGGGCAGTGCAAATAGTCCGGGTAGCCATGATTAGCTGTTCAGGAGTCTTATGGCTTGGGGGTAGAAGCTGTTGAGAAGTCTTTTGGACCTAGACTTGGCACTTGCGGTCGGAGGCCAAGCAGTTGCCATACCAGGCGGTGATGCAACCAGTCAGGATGCTCTCGATGGTGCAGCTGTAGAATTTTTTGAGGATCTGAGGACCCATGCCAAATCTTTTTAGTCTCCTGAGGGGGAATAGGCTTTGTCGTGCCCTCTTCACGACTGTCTTGGTGTGTTTGGACCATGATAGTTCGTTGGTGATGTGGACACCAAGGAACTTGAAGCTCTCAACCTGTTCCACTACAGCCCCGTCGATGAGAATGGGGGCGTGCTCAGTCCTCTTTTTTTTCCTGTAGTCCACAATCATCTCCTTTGTCTTGGTCACGTTGAGGGAGAGGTTGTTGTCCTGGCACCACACGGCCAGATCTCTGACCTCCTCCCTATAGGCTGTCTCATCGTTGTCGGTGATCAGGCCTACCACTGTTGTGTCGTCGGCAAACTTAATGATGGTGTTGGAGTCGTGCCTGGCCATGCAGTCATGGGTGAACAGAGAGTACAGGAGGGGACTGAGCACGCACCCCTGAGGGGCCCCCGTGTTGAGGATCAGTGTGGCAGATGTGTTGTTACCTACCCTTACCACCTGGGGGCGGCCCGTCAGGAAGTCCAGGATCCAGTTGCAGAGGGAGGTGTTTAGTCCCAGGATCCTTAGCTTAGTGATGAGCTTAGAGGGCACTATGGTGTTGAATGCTGAGCTGTAGTCAATGAATAGCATTCTCACGTAGGTGTTCCTCTTGTCCAGGTGGGAAAGGGCAGTGTGGAGTGCGATAGAGATTGCATCATCTGTGGATCTGTTGGGGCGGTATGCAAATTGGAGTGGGTCTAGGGTTTCTGGGATAATGCTGTTGATGTGAGCCATGACCAGCCTTTCAAAGCACTTCATGGCTACAGACGTCAGTGCTACGGGTCGGTAGTCATTTAGGCAGGTTATCTTAGAGTCCTTGGGCACGGGGACTATGGTGGTCTGCTTGAAACATGTTGGTATTACAGACTCAGTCAGGGACATGTTGAAAATGTCAGTGAAGACACTTGCCAGTTGGTCAGCACATGCTCGGAGTACACGTCCTGGTAATCCGTCTGGCCCTGCGGCCTTGTGAATGTTGACCTGCTTAAAAGTCTTACTCACATCGGCTACGGAGAGCGTGATCACATAGTCATCCGGAACAGCTGGTGCTCTCATGCATGCTTCAGTGTTGCTTGCCTCGAAGCGAGCATAGAAGTGGTTTAGCTCGTCTGGTAGGCTTGTGTCACTGGGCAGCTCGCGGCTGTGCTTCCCTTTGTAGTCTGTAATAGTTTTCAAGCCCTGCCACATCCGACGAGCGTCAGAGCCAGTGTAGTATGATTCAATCTTAGACCTGTATTGACTCTTTGCCTGTTTGATGGTTCGTCGGAGGTCATAGCGGGATTTCTTATAAGCGTCCGGGTTAGAGTCCCGTTCCTTGAAAGCGGCAGCTCTACCCTTTAGCTCAGTGCGGATGTTTCCTGTAATCCATGGCTTCTGGTTGGGGTATGTACGTACGGTCACTGTGGGGACGACATCATCGATGCACTTATTGATGAAGCCAGTGACTGATGTGGTGTACTCCTCAATGCTGTCTGAAGAATCCCGAAACATGTTCCAGTCTGTGCTAGCAAAACAGTCCTGTAGCTTAGCATCTGCGTCATCTGACCACTTTTTTTATTAACCGAGTCACTGGTGCTTCCTGCTTTAGTTTTTGCTTATAAGCAGGAATCAGGAGGATAGAGTTATGGTCAAATTTGCCAAATGGAGGGCGAGGGAGAGCTTTGTATGCGTCTCTGTGTGTGGAGTAAAGGTGGTCTAGAGTTTTTATCCCTCTGGTTGTACATTTAACATGCTGGTAGAAATTAGGTAGAACGGATTTAAGTTTCCCTGCATTAAAGTCCCCGGCCACTAGGAGCGCTGCATCTGGATGAGCGTTTTCCTGTTGATTAATGGCCTTGTACAACTCATTCAGTGCAATCTTAATGCCAGCATTGGTTTGTGGTGGTAAATAGACAGCTATGAAAAATATAGATGAAAACTCTCTTGGTAAATAGTGTGGTCTACAGCTTATCATAAGATACTCTACCTCAGGCGAGCAAAACCTTGAGACTTCCTTAGTATTTGATTTTGTGCACCAGCTGTTGTTTACAAATATACACAGACCGCCACCCCTTGTCTTACCAGAGTCAGCCGTTCTGTCCTGCCGATGTAGCGTATAGCCTGCTAGCTGAATGTTATCATTGTCGTCGTTCAGCCACGACTCCGTGAAACATAAGATATTACAGTTTTTAATGTCCCGTTGGTAGGATAACCGTAATCTTAAATCGTCCACTTTATTTTCAAAAGATTGAACGTTGGCTAATAGGATGATGGAAGAGGCAGTTTACTCGCTCGCCGTCGGATCCTTACAAGGCACCCCGATCTACGTCCGCGATATCTCCTTCTCTTCCTCACGCGAATGACGGGGATTTGGGCCTTGTCGGGTGTCTGTATGATATCCTTCGCGGCCGCCTCGTTGAAGAAAAAATCTTCGTCCAATACGAGGTGAGTAATCGCTGTCCTGATATCCAGAAGCTCTTTTTGGTTATAAGAGACGATGGCAGAAACATTATGTACAAAATAAATTACAAATAACGCGGAAAAACACACATAATAGTACAATTGGTTAGAGGGCTGTAAAACGGCAGCCATCTTCTCCGGCGCTGTTGGGGCCATTGCAGTTGCAGTTGTGTGTGGTGTTGTTGCCACTCAGCCCCATCTAGCCTGGGTATGGAACAACTGACAACTGACTAAATACTTCAGGTTGTGAATGTTGGCAACATTACCTCCTCGACACTGATTCTCAACACGGGGGCCCCACAAGGGTGCGTCCTCAGTTCCCTCCTGTACTCCCTGTATACCCACGACCGCGGGGCCTCACACAGTTCCAACTCTATTATCAAGTTTGCTGACAACACAAGAGTAGTAGGCCTGATTACCAACAACGACGAGACAGCCTACAGGGAGGAGGTAGGCACTCTGACTGCGTGGTGCCAGGTTAACAACCTCTCCCTCAATGTCAGAAAAACAAAAGAGCTGATTGTGGACTTCAGGAGGAACGAGGCTGGGCACGCCCCCATCCTCATCAACGGGCCGCCATGGAGACGGTCAAAAACGTCAAGTTCCTTGGCGTACACATCTCCGAGAAGCTGAGATGGTCAAACCACACGGACACCATGTTGAAGGAGGCACGACCGCGACTATTCAACCTCAGGATGCTGAAGAAATTCAGCCTGTCCCCGAGGGCCCTCACAGTGTTCTACAGGAGCACCATCGAGAGCATACTGTCAGGCTGCATCACAGCCTGGTACCGCAACTCCACCGCCACGGACCGCAAGGCGCTACAGAGGGTGGTACTCTCAGCCGAACGCACCATTGGGTGCACACTGCCCTCCAGGACAACTACAACACCAGGTGTCGCAGGAAGGCCAAGAAGATCCTCAGATACATATCAAAGCTACTGTTGTTAATATGTATATATATTTTTCATTTCTTATCATTACTTTTATTGTTGGATCTCGGAGCTTAAGATTTTCACTGTACCCCGCAATTACATCTGCAACCCTGTGACTATTAAACTTCTAATCTACCAGTATTAATGGCCAGCAGGCTCAGACAATATCCATAATGACTATAGAGAAAGGGGAGGTTCAGTGACTTGATGGGGAGAAAGAACCGGTGGCGGCAGCAACAGGCAGGTAGAGGGGGCCAGGTGTCAAGCTAGGGTGTCCTCAGTTACGGTCTGAGAGCATCAGGTCCTCCGGAAGGGGAGAAAGAGAAAAGATTAGGGTTAGTGAGACCATGGCTAAGACCATAGTACACACCACATGCACTGGGGGTAGAGAATAATCAATAGTGTTGCTGTGGACAATGGATAATCTGACTAAGACACACCTGTTTGACCTCGCTGTGATACTGTAGGCCTACTTATGTTACTTTTCTGAGTCAATTCAGGTAGCATTTAATGTTCTACGCTTGTGTCAGTGGCGACCCGTCATTCAGGGAAGGTGGGGGGGGCTTGCCTGTTTTGCATGTTATTTTGGCATTAATACGTGTCACATATCGGTTTGCAAACAATGTAATAAAAAAAAAATAATTGAGTTAATAAAGCCGCATACAAACATTTGTTGCTTTCTTGAGGAAGGCAGCTCCAAAATGCAGGTGCTTTCTGTGGTGGTGGGGCAGCCAGCGGAAAATATGAGCGTAGGTGTTGGTAATGTTCTCTAGTTGCGCCGTGATTGGCTCAGTGTTCTGTCACTCATGAGGATCCTACGTCACCGCCAAGTCTAAGGGTAGAGCTCGACAATTCAAGCCCCTTGGGTGCTGCCATAGAGTTACATTAGAAGTGCCCATCCAAGAAGGCTCAAGGTCATTGGCCGCAGATAAAAAGACGTCAAATCACGTTATTACATTTATATTTTAGTCATTTATCAGACACTCTTATCCAGAGCGACTCACAGTTAGTGAGTGGGAATTGAACCCACAACCCTGGCGTTGCAAACACCATGCTCTACCAACTGAGCTACATCCCTGCCGGCCATTCCCTCCCCTACCTTGGACGACGCAGGGCCAATTATGCGCCGCCCCATGGGTCTCCCGGGAGCGGCCGGCTACGACAGAGCCTGGATTCGAACCAGGATCTCTAGTGACCACTGCGCCACTCGGGAGGACACGTTATATCTACAGTAGCTGTGATTGGACTGATCATGTCAACATCATACTTTCCAAATCTTAGCTAGCAGTCATCATCATGAATCAAGTCGACAATCTACTGGCAAATCCTTTTTAATCCTTGTCATATGAAGAGAAATAATAAAGAGAAATTATAGATAAAACATATCGGTGCTCATCGGCTATTGGACATAAACATTACACAACAAGTTGGAAATCGCAAATTCAACAATGAGTGGTTTGGAAGGAATCAGTGGCTAACTTCAAGCATGGCAAAGCAATCACTAGCCTGCTATTCAGTGGAGTGGCTGTATGGTCCCAAGTCTGGGATTAAGGGTCTCTTATCCATGCTTAAAATGATAAACATTCAACATTGGCCATGCTGTCAATGAAGCATGATTTGTGCCGCGCTCAAAACAACTGTTAACTCAGAACTGCAAAACCTGGCTTCAGTGAGTTCGAGACAACTGGGAACTCGGGACAAAACTAGCTCCGACTGAGAAAATATGTTTTGAACGGTCATCCAACTTGGAATTGTAAATCCGGAACTCGGGCCTCTTTCTAGAGCTATGACCTGAAGATCACTGACGTCATCATGATTAGACCTTGTTTTTTCCCCGAGTTCCCAGTTGTCTTGAAAGCACCATAAATCCAGAGAATGACAGACTTTGATGACAAAGTTTGATGACAAAATTTTCCAAAGAAGGACCGCCGCGCCACCTTCCTGTTCAGGTGAGCGCAGCACAACATGGTGAGTCCAAAAATGTACTGTATGCTGCTGCATAAATGATGTAATATGTATACTGTAGCTAAGAAAGTAATAGTAAGTGTATTTTGTGTAGTAAACTGTTAGTAGCCCATGTGCCTACCCTAATAATTTGGTCTATTTTCCCATCTTAATTTCGCCTACTGTTCTGAATTGGTGGTGCACATGTCGAAAGATAATCAGCCTCTGTGTCTGTGGATCCTTTCCCCTTAATGTATTTTTCATGTTAGCCAGGCCCATCTTTTCAAAGAACCCTTACGATTGCAGTCAGAGTGCAGTACACTGCGGTTAGAGCGCAATATAACGGCACTATGCAGCAAATACTGCATCCAAAATACTTTTTTTTTTTTACTGCAGTAATTTTGCAGTGTAACTGCAGTTATTTTTGTAAATGTTATTTCACCTTTATTTAACCAGGTAAGCCAGTTGAGAACAAGTTCTCATTTACAACTGCGACCTGGCCAAGATAAAGCAAAGCAGTGCGATAAAAACACAGAGTTACATATGGGGTAAACAAAACATAAAGTCAAAAATACAACAGAAAATATATATACAGTGTGTGCAAATGTAGTAAATTATGTAGGTAAGGCAATAAATAGGCCATAGTGCAAAATAGTTAAAATTTCGTATTAACATTTACATTTACATTATTTAGCAGACGCTCTTATCCAGAGCGACTTACAGTTAGCGCATACATTATTTTATCGAACCCACAACCCTGGCGTTGCAAACGCCATGCTCTACCAACTGAGCTACATCCCCTGCCGGCCATTCCCTCCCCTACCCTGGACGACGCTGGGCCAATTGTGCGATGCAAAACATGCAAAACACTGGAATGATAGATGTGCAAAAGATGGTGTGCAAATAGAGATACTGGGGTGCAAATTAGCAAAATAAATAACAATATGGGGATGAGGTAGTTGGGTGGGCTAATTTCAGAATGGCTGTGTGCAGGTGCAGTGATCGGTAAGCTGCTCTGACAACTGATGCTTAAAGTTAGTGAGGGAGATAAGAGTCTCCAGCTTCAGAGATTTTTGCAGTTCGGTCCAGTCATTGGCAGCAGAGAACTGGAAGGAATGGCGGCCAAAGGAGGTGTTGGCTTTGGGGAGGACCAGTGAGATATACCTGCTGGAGCCCAGACTACGGGTGGGTGTTGCTATGGTGACCAGTGAGCTAAGATAAGACGGGGATTTGCCTAGCAGTGATTTATAGATGACCTGGAGCCAGTGGGTTTGGTGACGAATATGTAGTGAGGGCCAGCCAACAAGAGCATACAGGTCACAATGGTGGGTAGTATATGGGGCTTTAGTGACAAAACGGATGGCACTGTGATAGACTACATCCAATTTGCTGAGTACAGTGTTGGAGGCTATTTTTTAAATGACATCGCCGAAGTCAAGGATCGGTAGGATAGTCAGTTTAACGAGGGCATGTTTGGCCGCATGAGTGAAGGAGGCTTTGTTGCGAAATAGGAAGCCGATTCTAGATCTAACTTTTGATTGGAGATGTTTAATGTGAGTCTGGAAGGAGAGTTTACAGTCTAACCAGACACCTAGGTATTTGTAGTTGTCCACATACTCTAGGTCAGACCCGCCGAGAGTAGTGATTATAGTCGGGTGGGCGGGTGCAAGCAGCGTTCGGTTGAAGAGCATGCATTTAGTTTTACTAGTGTTTAAGAGCAGTTGGAGGCTACGGAGGGAGTGTTGTATGGCATTGAAGCTCGTTTGGAGGTTTGTTAACACAGTGTCCAATGAAGGTCCAGGTGTATACAAAATGGTGTCGTCCGCATAGAGGTGGATCCGAGCATCACCGGCAGCAAGAGCGACATCATTGATATACACAGAGAATAGAGTCGGCCCGAGAATTGAACCCTCTGGCATCCCCGTAGCGACTGCCAGAGGTCCAGACAACAGGCCCTCCGATTTGACACATTGAACTCTATCTGAGAAGTAGTTGGTGAACCAGGCGAGGCAGTCATTTGAGAAACCAAGGCTATTTAGTCTGCCAATAAGAATGCGGTGGTTAACAGAGTCGAAAGCCTTGGCCAGGTCGATGAAGACGGCTGCGCAATACTGTCTTTTATCGATTGCGGTTATAATATCGTTTAGGACCTTGAGCGTGGCTTGAGTTAGTGCGTCCAAAATACCACAGTCGACTGCAGTTACAGCACTTTCAAAACGGCAAAAAATAATAATAATCTGTAGTTGAGTAAAATAAGTAGTTTTGGTCTAGTCACAAGATATTCAAGAAAATTGCGGTAAACAGCGCCACACTCAGGCAGAAAACTGAATGTTCTATTCTCAGCCAGGCCCATCTTTTAAAAGAAAACAATTTAATTCGATCTCTATTTGAAAAAAAATAAGCAGTTTTGTTGTGAGCACAAGAAAATCCTAACAATGACGTCAGACAGTCAGGCAGAAAAATCAGAATGTTCTATCATAAAGTGAGAACAATTACTTTCCCTGGCTGTTATATGGCTGCTTCTTAGAAATAATCACGACAGGTGTGATGGAAACAGGTAAATTCCGGTAGAATTTTATAAATGCCGACAGATAACTAGTTTGTTCGACATGGTGGGATCTTTTTGTGCCGGTAAAATTAATAATGCGAGAAATGGCAGTGGAAACGCCTTTTTGCGCAAATATTGATACAATAACCATCATATCGAAGTAAATTTGGAGTCACGCGATGATCTGGTGTGTGGTCCTCCCACTACTACTCCGGAAACCATGCAGTTTAGGTCTATTAGGCTACAGATGAAATAATGTATGATGAACTTCACAGGGTGGTGAAAGTGCACGGTGACCTTGATGCTACTTTCCAATAATTATTTCATGTCTTATTATTATGGTGACATGATGATCGATGGTAGACTGCCGTTTGATTAAAAAATAAATAATCTCGCTCTTATCCATAATCTCATCATGTAGACTGTCCTACCCGCACAGCATATGCCTTCCTAATATTGACGGATGGCCTTTGGGTGATGGACACTTGTTGATACACAGCGGAAACTGTTGAGCGTGAAAAACCCAGCAGCGTCGTAGTTCTTGACACAACCCGGTGCGCCTGGCACCTACTACCATACCCCATTCAAATGCACTTAAATATTTTGTCTTGCCCATTCACCCTCCGAATACACATTACACAATCCATGTCTCAAGGCTTAAAATCCTTCTTCAACCTGTTTCTTCCCCTTCATCTACACTGATTGCAGTTGATTTAACAAGTGACATCAATAAGGGATCATAGCTTTCACCTGGATTCACCTGGTCTGTCACAAGAGGTACACATCCTCCTATACTGTAGACAAACCACTGACAAAGTCACTGTTACTCACTGTTCAGAATACTCAACACTCACACATTCTCTCAAAGGGAACTTATGCTTTCACTCTTAGGCCCTCATTCTTTTCTGAGGCCTCCAGATGACCCTAATCAGTGAGCTCAAATCTCTCCACTAAAAATCCCTATAGTCACTGGAAACAGTGCACAATAACTCTGCTGAGTTAACTGATTCTTCCCAACCTTTTAACATCCTCATGTCACTGAAAGGGCCAGATGGGAGGAAGAACATCAACATCCTCTGAGATAGTAAATGTGTTCCTCCAGGACTGGCCTAACATCAGAGGCATACTCTGTGTGTTTTTAGCTGATAGGAGTGAAACCCAGTGAGGTCGCCTGCTGCAATAGCCCATCCACGACAAGGACCGATGAGTTGTGAGTTCCAAGATGCCGTTCTGCACACCACTGTTGAACTGCGCCGTTACAGTGCCTTCGGAAAGTGTTCAGACCCCTTGTCTTTTTCCACATTTTGTTTTTACGTTACAGCCTTATTCTAAAATTGATTATAGTTTTTCCCCCGCATCAATCTACACACAATACCCCATAATGACAAAGCAAAAACAGGTTGTTAGACATTTTTGCAAATGTATTACAAATATAAAACGGAAATATCACATAAGTATTCAGACCCTTTACTCAGTACTTTGTTGAGCACCTTTGGCAGCGATTACAGCATCAAGTCTTCTTGGGTATGACGCTACAAGCTTGGCACACCTGTATTTGGGGAGTTTCTCCCATTCTTCTCTGCAGTTCCTCTCAAGCTCTGTCAGGTTGGATGGGGAGCGTTGCTGCACAGCTATTTTCAGGTCTCTCCAGAGATGTTCGATCGGGTTCATGTCCGGGTCACTCAAGGACATTCAAAGACTTGTCCCGAAGCCACTCCTGCGTTGTCTCGGCTGTGTGCTTAGGGTCGTTGTCCTGTTGGAAGGTGAACCTCCGCCCCAGTCTGAGGTCCTGATCTCTCTGTACTTTGCTCTGTTCATCTTTGCCTCGATTCTGACTAGTCTCCCAGTCCCTGCCGTTGAAAAACATCCCCACAGCATGATGCAGTCTGAGGTCCTGAGCAGGTTTTCATCAAGGATCTCTCTGTACTCTTCTCTGTTTATCTTTGCCTCGATCCTGACTAATTTGCAAAAATGTCTAAAAACCTGTTTTCGCTTTGTCATTATGGGGCATTGCGTGTAGATTGCTGAGGAATTGTTTTTATTTCATCCATTTTAGAATAAGGCTGTAACGTAACAAAATGTGGAAAAAGTCAAGGGGTCTGAATTGTATTCTTTTTTTTGTACCCCCTTTTCTCCCCAATTTCGTGATATCCAATTGGTAGTTACAGTCTTGTCCCATCGCTGTAACTCCCGTACGGACTCGGGAGAGGCGAAGGTCGAGAGCCATGCGTCCTCCGAAACGCGACCCTGCCAAGCCGCACTGCTTCTTGACACACTGCTCGCTTAAGCCAGCCGCACCAATGTGTTGGAGGAAACACCGTACAACTGGCGACTGACGTCAGCTTGCATGCTCCCGGCTCACCACAAAGAGTCGCTAGAGCGCAATGGGACAAGGACATCCCGGCCAGCCAAACCATCCCCTAACCCGGAAGACGCTGGGCCAATTGTGTGCCGCCTCATGGGTCTCCCGGTCGCGGACGGCTGCGGCCCAGCCCGGGATCGAACTGAGTCTGTAGTGACGCCTCTAGCACTGCGATGCAGTGCCTTAGACCGCTGCGCCACTCGGGAGGCCGTTTTGCCCATTCTAACATTGAATCGAACAGTAACTGAATGACTCGATGCCTGTCTGCCTGCTTTACATAGCAAGCCACGGCCACATGACTCACTGTCTGTAGAAGCAAACCATTTTCGTGAACGGGGTGGTGTAAATAAACGGGCCACTGAGTGTATATGACCATTGTAACACAACACTACAAATTAATGATTATATAACATATTGGTGTGTGCATGTAAGAAGGCAAAAAGGAACACACAGTCACACACGTTGATGATGAGTCAGTGCCCAGGGACATTGAGTTGGCAACGTACAGTGGGGTAAGAGCGGTCATCAGAAGGGAGCATGGCGTCCGGTACGTAACACGCAGCCTGGGACCAAGGACATTAGCATGTATATAGCTTTAACAGCCTTTCCAATTATATAATCTGTATGAGAACAATTTCACGTATATCTTACCCATATCACATGGCATCAAATAAAATTGTATTTGTCACATGCTTCGTAGACAACAGGTGTAGACTTACAGTGAAATGTTTACTTACGAGCCATTCCCAACAATGCAGATAGAAAAATAGAAAAAACTATAACACAAGGAATACATACACAATGAGTAACGATAACTTGGCTATATACTGTACATGGAGTACCAGTACCGAGTCGATGTATGAGGTAGTTGAGATATATATGTACATATAGGTAGGGGTAAAGTGACTAGGCAACAGGATAGATATTGCAAATGGCAATATGATATGGTAGTTTTACAAAAATTGGATGAATAACTAGCTCTATCGCCTGTCTGCTTTTCAGGACTGTTCCTTGAATATTTACAATGTATTAATCTGAATGAGTTTCTATAATCAGCAAAACACACCTACACACACTACTTTACAAAGTGACTGTCCAACAGTTCATTGCTGAATGACAGAACAATATAAAGCAGGGTTTCCCAAACTCGGTCTTGGGGTCCCCCCTGGGTGTGCGTTTTGTTTTTTGCCCTAGCACTACACAGCTGATTCAAATAGTCAAAGCTTGATAATGAGTTGGTTATTTGAATCAGCTGTGAAGTGCTAGGGCAAAAACCAAAACGTGCACCCAGGAGGGTGGGGGCCACAGGACCGAGTTTGGGAAACCCTGATCTAAAGTACAAAGCAGTCCAAAACTGTACAGCCACAGGCTATTGAGTCTGGTGCGACCCACTGCAATGTACTGTATCTCATCCATCGTCTAGCTCTTTTGTTATTCAAGCCTTGGATAGATTAACAGTGGAAGTAGAGATCCTTACTGAACGCTTCCCTCACCTGTCTGTCAGGTAACGGACCACACATTGAGGTGCAGTGTACAGTATGTGCTGCTGGAGACAAGAATAGTTACCATGCTGAGAAACAAAAGGCACATCATTTTTATAATAACCACATGCATGTCTATAATTCTACTATAAAAATAGAGAACATTGATTCAGTCAGTGAACGTTTCCCTGCGAAGCCTAGGGTAGTATTTGTGGTCAGATCACATCCACTGGTCACGGTCTGTCCCCGCTAATAATTTATCAGTCACTTGTCCTTCACTTTGTCTTCTACCTATGTAGTCTTGCCTCCAATTGACCTCTGTGCAGAACTAGTGTCTTCTGAACTAGGAAGGGTAACATATACTGCCAATTGGTTGCAAAATCATGACTAAGATTAACGTAACTAGGCCCTATTATCAATATTTTCACCTAATCAATATTACTGCTCAGTTACGGAAATAAACTACACTTAGGTTATTGGGGTTTGACACGTAGAGTTTACGCACTTGACTACTGAAAAGATCCAGAGAAGAACATATACAGTTGAAGTCGGAAGTTTACATACACTTAGGTTGGAGTCATTAAAACTCGTTTTTCAACCACTCCACACATTTTTGGCAAGTCAGTTAGGACATCTACTTTGTGCATGACACAAGTAAATTTTTCCAACAATTGTTTACAGACAGATTATTTCACTGTATCACAATTCCAGTGGGTCAGAAGTTTACATGCACTAAGTTGACTGTGCCTTTACAAACAATAGTAAGCAAGTATAAACACCATGGGACCACGCAGCCGTCATACCGCTCAGGAAGGAGACACTTTCTGTCTCCTAGAGATGAACATACTTTGGTGCGAAAAGTGCAAATCAATCCCAGAACAACAGCAAAGGACCTTGTGAAGATGCTGGAGGAAACGGGTGCAAAAGTATCTATATCCACAGTAAAACGAGTCCTATTTTGACATAACCTGAAAGGCCGCAATGCAAGGAAGAAGCCACTGCTCCAAAACCACCATAAAAAAGCCAGACTACAGTTTGCAACTGCACATGGGGACAAAGATCGTACTTTTTGGAGAAATGTCCTCTAGTCTGATTAAACAAAAATATAACTGTTTGGCCATAATGACCATCGTTATGTTTGGAGGAAAAAGGGGAACGCTTGCAAGCCGGAGAACACCATCCCAACAGTGAAGCACAGGGGTGGCAGCTTCATGCTGTGGGGGTGCTTTGCTGCAGGAGGGACTGGTGCACTTCACAAAATAGATGGCATCATGAGGAAGGAAAATTGTGGATATATTGAAGCAACATCAAGACATCAGTCAGGAAGTTAAAGCTTGGTCGCAAATGGGTCTTCCAAATGGACAATGACCCCAAGCATACTTCCAAAGTTGTGGCAAAATGGCTTAAGGACAACAAAGTCAAGGTATTGGAGTGGCCATCACAAAGCCCTGACCTCAATCCTATAGAAAATGTGTGGGCAGAACTGAAAAAGCGTGTGCAAGCAAGGAGGCCTACAAACCTGACTCAGTTACACCAACTCTGTCAGGAGGAATGGGCCAAAATTCACCCAACTTATTGTGGGAAGCTTGTGGAAGGCTACCTGACACGTTTGACCCAAGGTAAACAATTGAAAGGCAATGCTACCAAATACTAATTGAGTGTATGTACATTTCTGACCCACTGGGAATGTGATGAAAATAAAAGCTGAAATAAATCACTGAAAATTGTGAAAAACTGAGTTTAAATGTATTTGGCTAAGGTGTATGTAAACATCCGACTTCAACTGTATAATTTGCCAGCCAACATCAGTCCTGATCTGTCTCTACATTGTTCCTGTCTGGGGGTGTAGGAACATTACTGAAATAGTAATGGCCAATAGCCCAAAGAATGTGGTGGGCTCAACCCCCTGTAACCATCCATGGTTTTGAAGCAATGGCTACACATTCTACTGCATCGTCAAAGACATTGTTAAATTATCACAAAACTATTGAAAGTGAACAGAACACAATGAAAACAAGTTTAATCATTGACATGATTATGCATTTTATTGACTAAATTAAGTTTCCAACTTTACTGGGCACCGTTAACCCTTTAAAGGGATACTTGGGGATTGTGGCAATGAGGCCCTCGATCTACTTCCTCAGTCAGATGAAGTTGTAGATGTCATGTGTTAACGCAATGACTGCAAGCCTGTATCTACTAGCAACTTCCATTGATTGCACCACCGCTAGTTAGCGTTGGCTCGCCAAACATAAAAATGGTATCCACAAGTTCATCTGACTGAGGAAGTAGATAAAGGGCCTCATTGCCAAAATATCCCTTTAGTGAAGTGCGATTGTACTCACAGGCCCATGAACTGAGAACAAGAGGTATGACTGTGCAAATCATATAGCAATTTGCAACAAACAGAATAGAAACAACCAATAACAAAGCAGACACAGTAAACAAATCACTGAAGATGAGAATTAATATTTCCTTAAACTATGAAAGTCTACAAAAGGACCTGAATGCCACCATTGTCCTTTGTTGCACAGCCAGAATAGGTTTAAGTATGGATGGTGTCAACCCTCTGCAAATGGAACCGCCAAGCCTCTAAACAAATCCCCAATCTAAAGACATCCAGATGTTAACATAGGAACTCTTCTAGCTTGGAATACAAATAGCAATAGAAAAATGCCAACACCCTCAGTGTGCCAGATGAGACATTCCACCTCTATGAGATATGATTGTGGGAAATGGGATCGATAACAGCAGTTGCAAACCTGGGAAGACATGTCCAAATACACTGCGCTAGTCTCACTTGTACCTCTGGCAATATACAGCCATTACAAACTGCTGTAGTAGTTCAATGTCTGGAGCAACTAAGCACATTCAAACGGCAGCACAGAAGTCACTGAAAACAAAACAGCTCTGGGGGAAAGCAGATGCACTACTACATTCTCTAGCTTTCCTTTATTATACAATCAAAGGCCACTGTTAAAGCATTTACAACTTAAGTATAACAAAATGTAGAACAGCATTAACAAAAATCTCTTCCAGTTGCATTTTATGGCAACTAGTGAAAAGTAGTATTTTTACTGTAACATATACACATTAAATATGGTACATCTTAGTCCATGCAGTTGCGCACAGCCAGTTGTGTATCATGGTAGGTTTTCATTTTAATATTTGAAGTGTGTGGGAAGTTGTGACATCAGCCACCAGTGCATTACAGTCCAGGTTGTGAGGAGAGGCACTCCAGGCCTAAGAGAACTCAGCCAGACTTGAAGAGGAGGATGGCCACCTGCCCCAAATAGAAGTATATGAAATGCTTTGTCTCATGAGTGACGTAGCTGCCGAAGTTCCTCCCAACAATGCAATGCCATGTAGGGTTATACTTCTTGTCAAATTCCTATAGGGATTAAACAAATTAAAACAGGGCTTTAGTCATCCGTGACTACATGAGGAAGAAAATGACCTCATGGCATGCACATATTGTCCAATTTTAAACAGCTTGGACCATGGAAAACCACTATAATTGGAATACATAGGCCAAAGGCAGCAGGCCTGACTGGGTATGATACTACAGTATGCACATCTCACCTTCTTTATGTAGGCCGCAATGTCCTTTTCTATATTGTACTTCTCCATGGCCTGGGTAGCACAGTCCACTGCATCCTGCTGCATGTCCTCCGACATGTCAGCATTCTTGATTACTGCCTTCCTGTCAGTCATGCCTGCAAACAAGGTCACAACTAATGTTGTCATTATAGATACAAACTGACAAGTCTAGTGAAGTGAAAGCCTGAATTCACAGGTAACCCTTGCAACTATGATTGGCTTGCACTTTGATGTTCACCATTAACAGCGTACGGTCTTGTTTACTGTGAAAATCAAAGGACAAGCCAATTACGTGCCGATATCTGATACAATGTTGCAAACAACGCGGTTATATCAATGTCTCCGAATGTACTGGGCTACTTTGTATTTCGACACCAGTTTACGTTGAGTGACGACGACCCTGTGTAGGTTAGGTACAATACGAATAGGCTACTGAGAAACTCGATACAGGTCGAATTAAATTACAAGGCGAAATCACATGGCGACATTACGTTAATAAAATTAGGAATTTGTCCCCTGAATGATGCACAGTTCTAGTCTAGTGCAAACATCAATATACATTAACTACTCATTTAATTTCTACATAATTCCTTCAGATTATGGATGATTGAACAGGTCCGAGGGAGACCTGATTCGTGCCAATAGCTTGCAGGTGGTAGTGATTGCGCATTAGTTCATAGATTCATCTTTACGATTTAAATAAAAAATATAAAAAGGTAGGCTACCTTGTACGAGAAACTTCGCTTCAATAAAACAACCTGAATCGCCACCATCCATGCTAGTCTAGTGTGCGTGCGTGTAGACTACTAAATAAACATTGTAACTCACCTTTTGTAGCAGATGCTGATACTTTCCCCTTCAAAATCAGGTAATTCACCTTGGTGGATATAAAGCTTTGCTTACTTGCTAGATCGTTCTGCGACAAATTATTTTATAAGCTTTACTCAAAGCAATTGTGGGAAAGTGCCCGGGTAAAATACCTCCCCCGCCCTACACGCTGCCCTACGCCACTTGCCCTGCGATTGGCTGAGCTGCCACCTCTTCTTGTGTTGCGAGCATTTTCTAGCAGCTCCTCTCTGCCAGCATCTTATTTCATCCCATAATGCATCGTTGGTGAGGTAGGTAGAGAAGGACCCCTGGCAAGCTCAGCTGTACGGAGGATTTATGCTCAATGTGTAATCTTATTGATAGCAGCATCAATTAATGTATGAGTGATATTACATTATATAGGCTATGTTAATATCTTATCATAGAAATACAATCCATGTTTCTACTGGACTTTATATTATCTGTGTGAGATGTATACTGAACAAAAATATAAACGCAACATGTAAAGTGTTGGTCCCATGTTTCATGAGCTGAAATAAAACATCCCAGAAATGTTCCATACTCACAAAAAGCTTATTTCTCTCACATTTTGTGCACACATTTGTTTACATCCCTGTCAGTGTGCATTTCTCCTTTGCCAAGATAATCCATCCATCTGACAGATGTGGCATATCAAGAAGTTGGTTAAACAGCATGATCATTACACAGGTGCACCTTGTGCTGGGGTCAATAAAAGGCCACTCTAAAATGTGCAGTTTTGTCACACAAGACAATGCCACAGACGTCTCAAGTTTTGAAGGAGCGTACAATTGGCATGCTGACTGCAGGAATGTCCACCAGAGCTGTTGCCAGATAATTGAATGTTAAGTTCTCTATCATAAGCCGCCGCCAATGTCGTTTTAGAGAATTTGGCAGTGCTTCAAATCGGCCTCACACCCGCAGACCACGTGTATTGCGTTGTGTGGACGAGCGGTTTGCTGTTGTCAACGTTGTGAACAAAGTGCCACATGGTGGCGGTAGGGTTATGGTATGGGCAGGCATAAGCTACAGACAACAAACACAATTGCATTTTATTGATGGCAATTTGAATGCACAGCGATACCGTGACGAAATCCAGAGGTCCATTGTCGTGCCATTCATCCGCAGCCAATGCACAGCCCCATGTTGCAAGGACCTGTACACAATTTCTGGAAGCTGACAATGTCCCTGTTCTTCCATGGCCTGCCTACTCACCAGACATTTCACCCGTTGAGCATGTTTGGGATGCTCTGGGTTGACGTGTATGACAATGTTCCAGTTCCCGCCAAGATCCAGCAACTTCGCCATTGAAGAGGAGTGGGACAACATTCCGCAGGCCACAATCAACAGCCTGATCAACTCTATGCAAAGGAGACTGACTTGTTTTCTGATCCACGCCCATACCTTTTTTAAAGGTATCTGTGACCATCAGATGCATATCTGTATTCCCAGTCATGTGAAATCCATAGATTAGGGCCTAATGAATTTATTTCAATTGACTGATTTCCTTATATGAACTGTAACTCAGTAAAATCTTTGATATTTTTGCATGTTGCGTTTATTTTTGTTCAGTATACAAGCACGTCTGCTTGAAATGACATTTTCTGGAATATTTTACATTTCCTCACTACTGCATACAACTCATAAACAGGCGGTGTTATCACTTATTGCTGAGTTGATATTCAGTTATTTCATACAACCCATGGGGCCATTTTCCTGATTAAACCTAGTCCTGGTCTAAAAGGTATAGTCAATTAATAATCTCCATTGAAATATACTGAAAAAAAATATAAACGCAACATGGAACAATTAAGATTTTATTGAATTACAGTTCATAATTAAATCAGTCAATTTAAATGAATTCATTAGGCCCTAATCTATGGATTTGACATGACTGGGAATACAGATATGCATCTGTTGGTCACAGATACCTGCTACCTATAAGTTGCGTCAATTCAAATCTGGTATTGGGAACAAAAGAGGTCAATACACGTCTTCTAAAATAGCCTAGTATTTTAATTAATGCAAACCACTTCAATGGTAAATATGATGTTCGTATATACGGGTCCACTGAAATACCACGCAGGGCACTCAGAGAACTGATCCATTGTTCTAAGTTCTTCTTCAAATACTCTGACAGAGATAGTTCCCGCTCCCTGCTGGCCAATCAGAGTAGAGACTGAGCGTGGTTTAGACTTACTCAGCCAATCGTTGGCGCACAGGCTGGTCCCAGCCCCTTGGCGCTTCACTGTTGCACACTGTTGCCAGGCATAAGTTGTTATCATCACAACTTGTAGTCAGCACCTTTTTGCAGTACACGTCCTTGAGCGCGGTTTAACAAAGAGGCAGTGTGTATGTGTCTGTGAGAAATACAAGTCTGTCTCACCCTACTCCCTAACATTCCTCACATGAAACACAGCTTATGTTAAACAATTTATATCAGTACAGTACAAACCTATTATGTTTAATCATTAATGCATTCTTTCTAAGCTAGGCATCACATCCAGTTATAAGAAAATAGATCCCCACATACCTTAAAAGGTAGGGCTGTGGATCAGAAAACCAGTCAGTATCTGGTGTGACCACCATTTGCCTCATGCAGCGCGACATCTCCTTCGCATAGAATTTATCAGGTTGTTGATTGTGGCCTGTGGAATGTTCTCCCACCCCTCTTCAGAGGCTGTGCGAAGTTGCTGGATATTGGCGGGAACTCGAACACGCTCTCCTACGCGTCGATCCAGAGCACGCCAAATATGCTCAATGGGTGACATGTCTGGTGAGTAGGCAGGCCATGGGAGAACTGGGACATTTTTAACTTCCAGGAATTGTGTACAGATCCTGGCGACATGGGGCTGTGCATTATAATGCTGAAACATAAAGTGATTGCGGCAGATGAATGGCACAACAATGGGCCTCAGGATCTAGTCACGGCATCTCTGTGCATTCAAATTGCCATCGATAAAATGCAATTGTGTTCATTGTGCATAGCTTATGCATGCCCATATTATAACCCCACCGCCACCATGGGGCACTCTGTTCACAACGTTGACATCAGCAAACTGCTCTCCCACACGACGCCATACACGAGGCCGTCCAAATTCTCTAAAACAATGTTTTGGTAGAGAAATGAACAGTACATTCTCTGGCAACAGCTCTGGTGGACATTCCTGCAGTCAGCATGCCAATTGCACGCTCCCTCAAAACTTGAGACATCTGTGGCATTGTGTTGTGTGACAAAACTGCACATTTTAGAGTGGCCTTTTATTGTCCCCAGCACAAGATGCTGTGTAATGATCATGCTGTTTAATCAGCTTCTTTATATGCCACACCTGTCAGATGGATGGGGGGTTATCATTTATCTTGCCAAATGAAAAATGCTAACAGGGATGTAAACAAATGTGTGCACAACATTTAAGAGAAATAGGCTTTTTGTGCATATGTACAATTTCTGGAATATTTATTTCAGCTCATGAAACACGGGACCTACACTTGTTGCGTTTGTTTGTAACTTTAGTAGAGGACTAAGATGAATCTATGTCCGTGAAACCGCCCCATGGTGTATAATGTAATACATTAGAGTAGATGGTCTACTGGGTTGTTCTTCAATTAGGCCTACAAATAAGCATTTATCTTCTCTTATTACATCATAGGGCCATGAAGTTAATATTTTACCTTAATTCAAAAGAAAAACAAACTAAAAACCAGGTATGTCTTTTCAGGACTTTATTGAAAATGCTAAACTAAAAGAGTAAAGTCAATTTAAGTAAGAAAAACAGACTGTAACTATACTTAATATAATCCCCAACCATCCCAAATTTGAATCCCTTATTTACCAGACTCCTACGACTCCTTGCATCCTTTGATCCAACTTCCTGGTCCTCAGTTTCATTTTCTTACTCCAAAAAACGTAAATAATCCTTATCCTTTGACTCTGCGCAAATTTACCGCTCAAAAATTGAAATAAACTGGGCCATTCAAAAAGTTGCATCTAGGATTCCTTAATTAGTTCAATTGATTTGAATCCTGGAAAATGGATCCCGCTCCAAGCATCCATTCTTGCCTATCCCTTCCCTAAATGCTCCTCTGATCCGGCTCCAAGCATCCATCCTTGCCTATCCCTTCCCTAAATGCTCCTCTGATCCGGCTCCAAGGATTGGGATCCACTGAGCCACTCCTCCAATCAAAACCTTGAAATACCAGGAGAAAAAAAAACCAGAGGGAAACCATTAGAATCATGTCTGATTTGGGCCAAGCCCACGTCTTATTTTGTGCACTCATGACATGTCACTACTAAAGATCAATTTGAAAATGTCAGCGAGCACCCAAACCATCAAATTCAGAGTTTAGAAAATGTCTAATATTTCTCAACGTTTGAGCTGAAACAAGCCCAGAGCCCCTGTCTAATATTAAAACAGCATCTATAAAAAAAATATATAAAATGGTTCTTATGTAGGATTAAAGTAAAAAGGTACACCTAAGAAGGACCTTTGTCCTGGCACAAAACCAAAGACATGCACTGTGTTTATCAGTGCTAGAAAGGTTGCCAAATAGATAGGGCAGGTGTGTATATATATATATATATACACACACACATACACACACAATTTTCGATATCTCATATATATATATATATATATATATATATATAAAAAATTGTGCTACATTCAAGAGAATCATGCATCCTGTAGCAACCATTTTATCAATAGATGCAAATAATCAATACTAAAGCATACCATTGCCTCGACCTGACTCCTCCTAAGATGTCCTATCCTGATCCTGATCAAACAAATGAAAATGTGCTCCACAACTTTTATTCCAAATCACTCTTTAATCCTTATCTTCAGATGTCTAAAGGAAGACACAAGGGTAAAATACAGTTTAGCAATGAGACTCCCGCCATCCCATGAAAAAGTACATACATTTTCCAACACTTACAAAAACATTGAACTCGTTAAAAGATCAACATTTTTGAAGTTCAGAGCAATAGGGTTTCAAATGTTGCAAAAATGGAGGAGGAAAGACAACAGGTAAATTAAAATGAATTGAGAAAGGGGATCAAAACAAAAACACAAAAGTCGGGTCGGTCAGGGGAGGGAGGAAAGGTGACAGGACGGGATACACCTACATACCAAGACCTTCCACTAGGACATCAGGAGATGGAATGCAACACATTCTAATCTATAGTTGACATCTGAAAAACTCAAAAAGGGGTAAAAACAAGTGGAGGGGGAAATGTTTACAGGGGATCCACCAAAAGGGCAACACAGAGTTTAGGAACGGGAGCGAGAGCGGCTATGGCGAGGAGAGTAGCGAGGAGATCCTCTGCCACCACGGGCACCACCACCGCGAGAGTTGCTGCGGCTGCGACTGGCTGCGCTGCGGCTCCTGCTTCGACTGCGGCTCCTGGAACGGGATCTTCCATAGCTCGGGCTGCGGGGACCATCTACTTTCACGCGAACGTAAGCGGTCTCTCCCTGGTAGACACACAAAAAGAACTAGACGTTGAAACTAAAAGCATTTCCACCTCAAACGGTTCCTTCCATTGCATCAAAACAAGCCTTCAGTTCTTGAAAGGCTGCACAAGTAGTCACTGAAAATGGGGAGAGGTTGAGGGGAAAGATTCAATAGTATTAGTAGTCACTTTACTTACCTTTAATGAAAATATCATCCTATCCTTATAATCAAATCCAATTAAACCTAAAGGCATACCTCGTGTGATCGGAATTTGGTGTTATCCAGCTTTCGAACGGCGTAGGTCATGTCTTCTTTACGCACAAACTCCACAACCCCAGTTCCATCTCTGAAAACATCAGCATAACATACATCCCCAGCCTCACGCATGTGATCCTTCAGGTCCTGCCAGCTGCCACTCTGGGGAAGCCCTTTGGAGAGAAGAGCAAATAAATGAGTTGTTTTACTCAGTGATTACTTTCAACACTTTACTCAATGGTACAAACTTGCTCAATAGATCTGTGGCATAGCAGTATAATTCAGATTCTGCACAGAGACTAACTAAACCAGGCTGGTTCTACCCCACCAGAAACAATGAACTAATGTGGAAGACATGGATATGAAATAACCATCAATATTTAGCGGTCCAAAAAAAGACCAGCGCTTCTGTCTGGTGAAAAGGGAACTATCCAATCAGACGGTAGCCTCTACAGAGTACCCAAAAATCTGATGTTCCAGTTTTCAGGGGAAATGGAAAGAGCACCTATGACACGACTTGCGCTTTTGGAACGTTAACAAGGCGGCCCTCCATCTTAACCACATTTACTGGATTGGTTGAACAGTGCAGAAGAGAACCTCCCCCGACAGTTTATTTTCCTTCTCATCAAGACCTGAGGTGCGTTCAGTTTGCTTCAACGTTTGCTACATTCTTGAACAGATTTTGCGTTACGTTTGCTGGGTATGGCGAGTATTTAAAGGGCAGTGGCCATGTTGACAGCGTTCCAACACCTCCCAGTTTTTCAACTGGCCGTTCAGTACAGCACCGTTTCCGTTAAATGTATTGTTCCAGAATGTAAAAACGTACTGAACACAGCCAAGTATACAGGGGACCTAGTTTCATGCGTTTATTTTTTTACGCCTGCTACGTTAAGTTAATCAGACGGTAACACAGGTAGTCTGTTTGTTAGTGAAATAGAGAAGACCACCAGCACAGTGTCATTGAAATATTAAAGACTGGTAAGTTACCGTTTGCACAGTGCGGTAGGTCAACCTGGTGGCGTGCAGTGCAACCAATGATGTATATAAACCCAACCCACATTACACTAGGGTGTTAAGTGATGCAATAAACAATAGACACTATTACATTTACATTTTAGTCATTTAGCAGACGCTCTTATCCAGAGTGAGTGCATACATTTTCATACTGGTCCCCCGTGGGAATCGAACCCACAACCCTGGCGCTGCAAGCGCCATGCTCTACCAACTGAGCTACACGGGACTACTATGCAAGAATTCTACAAAAAACTGCAATAATCAAATACATCTTCACTAAATGTCAACAATGTGCTTGTCAAGATATATAAATAACTTTGAAACATGAATCTGGAAGTTCTTAACCATGTCTAAAAATCACAATACTGTAAGTTATGATATTTAAGTGATATGAGCCCAAATGTAAAGTCTGAAATTTAAGGTAAAACATTTTTCCTTCCCCTTCTGTTGTTCCAGAATGGTCTCAGACCAGACGTAACATAGTAAATGTATATCCGGGACACTCAAATTAGTATGATATGTTACGTTTGGTATGGTTACATAAGATGGAAGGTTCTTAAGGCATAACCGAAAGGAGCGTGCTTAGTCGTGGTGGATGGGTGGGCGTATAACGCAAACATCTAGCAACCCAAAGGTTGCGTGTTTGAATCTCATCACGAACAACTTTAACATTTTAGAAAATTAGCAACTACTTACTACTTTTTAGCTACTTTGCAAATATACTGAACAAAAATATAAACACAACATGTAGTGTTGGTCCCAAGTTTCATGAGCTGAAATAAAGGTTCCCAGAAATGTTCAATATGCACAAAAAGCTTATTTCGCTGAAATTTGTTTACATCCCTGTTAGTGACCATTTCTTCTTTGAAAAAGATAATCCATCCACCTAACAGGTGTGGCATATCAAGAAGCTGATTAAACAGCATGATCATTACACAGGTGCACCTTGTGCTGGGGACAAAAGGCCACTAAAATGTGCAGTTTTGTCACAACACAATGCCATAGATGTCTCAAGTTTTAAGGGAGCGTGCAATTGGCAATCTGACTACAGGAATGTCCACCAGAGCTGTTGCCAGAGAACGTAATGTTAATTTCTCTACCATAAGCAGCCTCGTTGTAGAGAATTTGGCAGTACGTTTAACCGGCCTCACAACAGCAGACCACCTGTAATCAAGCCAGCCCAGGACCTCCACATCCGGCTTCTTCACCTGCGGGATCGTCTGAGACCTGCCACCTGGACCGCTGATGAAACTGAGTATCTATCTGTAATAAAGCTATTTTGTGGGGAAAAATTCATTCTGAGTGGGTGGGCCTTTGCCCAGACATGTGAAATTAATAGATTAGGGCCTAAAATTAAATGTATTTAAATTGACTTGATTTCCTTATATGAACTGTAACTCAGTAAAATCTTAGAAATTGTTGCATTTATATTTTTGTTCAGTATACTTAGCATGTTAGCTAACCCTTCCCCTAACCCTTTAACCTAACTCCTAACCATAACCATAACCCCTTGAGCTAGCTAACGTTAGCCACCTAGCCAATGTTAGCAACAACATATTGGAATTCGTAAGATATCATACATTTCGCAAATTCTTAACATACTGTACATTTCGCAAATTCGTAAGATATTGTATGAATTGCAATTCGTAAGGTATTGTATGATGTAACATTGTACGAATTGCAAGGTTTTATTATTTTAAGTGTAAACTACCAGAATTCAGTGGCTACAGCCCTGCAATCTATAAAAACATAGCTAAACACCAGTGAATTGGAAATGTGTCCCATCCATCTAGTTGTGCAGGTGGACAACAGGCAGCTCACTGTCTCAGCCTAAGCTAATTATTTGCTGGAAACGGTGCAATTTATCCTCCCATCACTATAGTAACTCATCAACACCAAACATTACAATGTAAACAAACTCAGGTGTTGGCCTACCTTAGAAGTAAGCCATGTTATTAGACTAGTACTGTAGCCTTCTGTGTTACTGTTCAGACTTAGTGAGATGTGTGTATATGTGTTAGGCTGTGGTGGGGATTCTGAGAAGTCTGTGTGTTTGGCTGTGTAAGTGTGTTGGTGCTCTGTGAGTGTGCATGGGCGGCACCTTACTCCATAGTGTAAACATTCTTTATTGCTAAAGCATACAGCACTGTACACTATCTATTCTATTTTATTTATTCTCCTGCACATATGTATATGACCTGTTACCAATGCTGCTATTGCTTGTCATGTTTGCACTGTTACTGCACACGTATGACCATATACGTCACCCTTGCTGCACTGTGTACCATATTAATGCACCGACATACTGATATTTGATTAGAGAGCGCCGCCTAAATTGATGTGCGTGTGTGCATGTGAGGAGGGGGCTCTATTTTTCTGGTCTTAAAGCCCAGACAAAAAACGGTCGAATCTGCTAGTGGGAAGGCTCCACTTCCTGATGTCTTTGAGAAGGTGGCGTTGATTAGGCTATATCTGCAGATATTACGGTAACAGCACATGAAGTGTTATAGGCAGAATTGCGAACTGCAGTATACCAAGCCCATTTAACTATTACTGTGCCTGTTGAAAGAGAGATCCGCTTGACTGCAAAAAACAAAAACAGTTACTTTGGTGTGTATATCTTTAAAAGGTGCAAGAGCAGAAGCTTAATTTTTTTCCCCATTGGAACGTTACAATTAGAGAATTTGCATAATTCATTATTTAGTATTGCTTTATGAAATTGTTACAACCTCCCAGTTCAGCAAAAAACATCAATATATGTTAACAATATGACCTCCTTACTTTAAATGAATGGGCTTAACACCCCGTTTTTATTTTAATCCGCACATATTAGCGTATTAAGTACCTAATTTGCATAAAGTCGTATAAAAAGTTGTTTCTAATATATTAAATTGTTAAACTCAGTTTTGCATAAAGCACTAAGATTTGTTAATATGACGACCCCTACCTTAACCATTGGTTTTAAGTATCTAATTATGTATTCCGTACTGCCTCGTTTGCATAATATTGCGGTTTAATTTAATACATTTAACTTTTATTTGAATCAACTGTTCTACATCAGCCCTGAAAATATAATTACAAAATGACCACCCCATCTTCTTATATTGGCCAAATCGTGTTGAAATTAAGACTCCAGACAGGTGGATTTGGTGACATTATTGATTTGGGATTAACATTGACCAGTTCGCGATCTTTTTCGATCACTTGTAAATGAGATCTCAGCCATGGTAAATCGAAACCTCATAAAATAATGTGTTCCTGAGAAGCTTCTCTTTAACATGGAATACAAAGTATAACACCAGAACCACAGTTTCATTTTGACCCCTAACACCCTAGTTACACGACTCACCTGAGACAATGACCCTGTACTCGGAGCGTCTGGATGGCGGCCCGTATCTGCCTCTAGGGGCGCCACCAACCCCCCCACCACCACCACCACCACCACCACCAAAGCCGCCTCTCCCCCCACCCCTGCCGCTCCGAGGGAATTCAACTCGCAGCCGATAACCGTCGTAGTCATAGCCGTCTCGTCCGTACACGGCATCGTCTGCATCCCTGAAAGAGTGATCATAGAAAATACTAGCTAAACAATCGTCCACACAGTACTCTGCGGTGTGCTTCGTTAGCATAATCTATGTTAGTTAGCCTGCTAAACTCAACGATTTACGATGATAAATCGTGGAGATAAATCGGCTAGCCACAAACAAAGACACCTTCACTCAATGTGTAATTGCAGAAAGGGAAGCAACTAGCTATCAAGCCAATTGACGTTACTGTACATTTTTAAAATGAGAATAGCTAGTTACGTTAGTTACACGTGCAAACAAAGTCGATTCACGACACAATGTCGCATGAGCAGATGGCTAACTAACGTTAGAGCAGTGCACGAGTTGCTAACAAGCTAGCCTTTAGCTACCTGGGATCTTCAAATTCGATAAAGGCAAAGGGAGGTCCTCCTCTCCGATTTTTCAAATCGATGTCTCGAATAGCTCCGTATTTGTAGAACACGTCCTCGACATCTTTGGTGCGAATATCAGGGGGTAGATTTCCGACGTAAATTCGACAATCGTTATTTCCTGCAGGGCCTCGCACGACGCCTCCCGACATAGTAGCTAGCAAGCTAACGTTAGCTAGTTTATTTTAGCGGTAGGTTGAAATAAGAAGCGATTTCGCAAGACGGTATTCAAGTAGATCACTGCCGATTAGAAAACCATATGAGTACAGTACATAAACACTGCCGAAAACAACACGAAATAAGGTATCAATCGCGCTTAAAGTTGTGTACTAGATAGCTACACTTCTCCCCGTGCAGAACCGCGCTTCTTCGCGAGGGCATTCATGAATACCACAAATGTGCTCAGTAGAGAACTCTAGAAATGGCTACGTCCGCCAAACAAAATAGTCCACAGTAGTACAGGACTCATCTGTAAAAGAGACCTGGTTCCCAGTATTCCTCCCTGATAGAATACATGTTAAATAAATAAACACAGGTGTGTGATATTGGTATGATTACGCGAATAATTTCAGGTAAGAAGGTTTTCAGGTGAGCAGATTCTTAGATTATTGCAATTTTAAATCGCCATAATTTATCAGTTGGCCTTATGAGTAGTGTCCAGCAACCTATTATTATAGGTAGGTGGCCTACACCAATAATATTGACTTCACAAGTGAGTATGCATCCAAAGTATAGAGTCAAGTAGCCTTATGCTCCACATTCTCATTCCTTCCCTCACTAATGTTATATACATTTATTTATTGCCTTACCTCCATAACTTGCTACATTTGCACACTGTATATTATATGTATTTCTGTTGTATTTTTGACTTTGTTTTGTTTTACCCCATATGTAACTCTGTGTTGTTGTTTTTATCGCACTGCTTTGCTTTATCTTGGCCAGGTCGCAGTTGTAAATGAGAACTTGTTCTCAACTGGTTTACCTGGTTAAATAAAGGTGAAATAAAAAAATCTAAATAAAAAAACATTGATTATGAATGAAGACCTTCTTGGAGCCTAATATACTGTGTCAACAACCTCTCCCTCAACGTGATCTTTTTCCCCTGACCCATCTGTCTATCTCCTCATTTGAATTCCATGCTGTCACAGTCACTAGCCCATTCAAGCTTAACATCCTTGTCATTTATCGCCCTCCAGGTTCCCTTGGAGAGTTCATCAATGAGCTTGACGCCTTGATAAATTCCTTTGCTGAGGATGGCTCACCCCTCACAGTTCTGGGTGACTTCAACCTCCCTACGTCTACCTTTGACTCATTTCTCTCTGCCTCCTTCTTTCCACTCCTCTCCTCTTTTAACCTCACCCTCTCACCGTCCCCCCCTACTCACAAGGCAGGCAATACGCTTGACCTCATCTTTACTAGATGCTATTCTTCTACTAATCTCACTGCAGCTCCCCTCCCTCTCCGACCACTACTTTGTATCCTTTTCTCTCTCGCTCTCCTCCAACACTACTCACTCTGCCCCTACTCAGATGGTAATGCGCCGTCGCAACCTTCGCTCTCTCTCTCCCGCAACTCTCTCCTCTTCCATCCTATCATCTCTTCCCTCTGCTCATTCCTTCTCCCTCCAATCTCCTGATTCTGCCTCCTCAACCCTCCTCTCCTCCCTTTCTGCATCCTTTGACTCTCTATGTCCCCTATCCTCCCGGCCGGCTCGGTCCTCCCCTCCTGCTCCGTGGCTTGACGACTCATTGCGAGCTCACAGAACAGGGCTCCAGGCAGCCGAGCGGAAATGGAGGAAAACTAGACTCCCTGCGGACCTGGCATCTTTTCACTCCCTCCTCTCTACATTTTCTTCATCTGTTTCTGTTGCTAAAGCCACTTTCTACCACTCTAAATTCCAAGCATCTGCCTCTAACCCTAGGAAGCTCTTTGCCACCTTCTCCTCCCTGCTGAATCCCCCCCCCCCCCCTCCCTCTCTGTGGATGACTTCGTCAACCATTTTGAAAAGAAGGTTGACGACATCCGATCCTCGTTTGTTAAGTCAAATGACACTGCTGGTCCTGCTCACACTGCCCTACCCTATGCTTTGACTTCTTTCTCACCTCTCTCTCCAGATGAAATCTTGCGACTTGTGACGGCCGGCCGCCCAACAACCTGCCCGCTTGACCCTATCCCCTCCTCTCTTCTCCAGACCATCTCCAGTGACCTTCTCCCTTACCTCACCTCGCTCATCAACTCATCCTTGACCGCTAGCTATGTCCCTTCCGTCTTCAAGAGAGCGAGAGTTGCACCCCTTCTCAAAAAACCAACACTCGATCCCTCTGATGTCAACAACTACAGACCAGTATCCCGGGGAAGGACTGCCCTTTCCATGATCTCGCCATCACAGTTGACAACTCCGTTGTGTCCTCCTCCCAGAGTGCGAAGAGCCTTGGCGTGACCCTGGACAACACCCTGTCGTTCTCCGCTAACATCAAGGCGGTGACCCGATCCTGTAGGTTCATGCTCTACAACATTCGGAGAGTACGACCCTGCCTTACACAGGAAGCGGCACAGGTCCTAATCCAGGCACTTGTCATCTCCCGTCTGGATTACTGCAACTCGCTGTTGGCTGGGCTCCCTGCCTGTGCCATTAAACCCCTACAACTCATCCAGAATGCCGCAGCCCGTCTGGTGTTCAACCTTCCCAAGTTCTCTCACGTCACCCCGCTCCTCCGCACACTCCACTGGCTTCCAGTTGAAGCTCGCATCTGCTACAATACCATGGTGCTTGCCTACGGAGCTGTGAGGGGAACGGCACCTCCGTACCTTCAGGCTCTGATCAGTCCCTACACCCAAATGAGGGCATTGCGTTCATCCACCTCTGGCCTGCTGGCCCCCCTACCTCTGCGGAAGCACAGTTCCCACTCAGCCCAGTCAAAACTGTTCGCTGCTCTGGCACCCCAATGGTGGAACAAGCTCCCTCACGATGCCAGGACAGCGGAGTCACTCACCACCTTCCGGAGACACTTGAAACCCCACCTCTTTAAGGAATACCTGGGATAGGATAAAGTAATCCTTCTACTCGCTCTTTATTATCAATGCATAGTCACTTTACCCCTACCTACATGTACATATTACCTCAATTACGTTGACTAACCTGTAACCCAGCACATTAACTCGGTACCGGTACCCTCTGTATATAGCCTCGTTATTGTTATTTTATTGTTGCTCTTTTATTTATTTTTACTTTAGTTTATTTAGTAAATATTTTCTAAACTCTTATTTTTCTTAAAACTGCATTGTTGGTTAAGGGCTTGTAAGTAAGCATTTCACGGTAATACCTGTTGTATTCCGCGCATGTGACAAATACAATTGGATTTTATCGTCAACTACAATCTTTGGCCAGTAGATGGTGCCATAGACCATGGTATACTAAAGCAAATCAGATGACAACCTACAAATAGCCAACAAGTTTATGGGTGAGGATAAATGAACAAAGAACATTTTCCAGCTAGGTATTCTGTTAAAATCAAGAACTGTATAACATTCTCAGAGTTTGACTCTATGGTAGGCCTACTCTTTGGTGCAGTTACAAAAAAACAAAAATTATGAGTAGGCCTAATCTCTCGTGGACAGACTACGGAGCATGAGCATCTGACCAAATTACTGGATATTTTAGTTCTGGTTTAAACCGAGATTAATGTATGAGAAATAAAAGCAGAATTCCCAGATTGTTTCAACTCAACACAATTTATTGTTATTATGATTTACTTTTGCACTACAGTATTTTATACATCAGTTGCATAGAGAACAATACTTAGCTAAATCACAAAAATAGCATTTTTCCACCTAACATGATTTACTGTAAGTCCAGCTGTCCAAAACGAGAAGCCTTTGAACTTTCTGCCACTATGATAGAAGAACACACTATTTCTACAAACTAGTATGTTCACAGCTATTTTGTTTAGACACACATCTCCAATACATATCCTGAATGTGGAATGGCACTAAGGTCTCTTAAAAAAACCTAGAGTTCTCTATTCTCGTCACACACAATAGGCCTATACCATGCACCCTATCTGTGTGCAGCAGTTTGGAAAGTGGCTTTGCATGGCAAAAGATCATTCTGAATCTCATCAAAATAAATAATTAAACAACCGAACATCAATTAGGTTTAGTTTTGCTACTACCACAATAACATGTTGTCATCTCAAAGGTTACAATAATATTGTTGAAAGTGTCTAATCAAAGGACATCCTTCAATTACTAATTTCATTAGACCCTTCTATCTAGTGTGTCCAGCAATGTGCAACATTTTTGAAATACCAGTGTGTATACTCAGATAACTATACTATAACTCCTAGAATACAGATTGTAGACAGCATATGCCTGCGATTGGCCATTGGTATGGCAGTGGCAGCGGACTATGCTATTGGTTGGCCAAAGCTGGAATGTGAGGCATCACTGGCTCATTAGTACGCATGACTGGCCACATAGATCTGGTCGGATTCACTGTCCCCGCCACCAGTGTACTTCCCCTGACAGGCCAGGCCATTCACCTGATAGTGAGAGAAAGGGGATGGGGATATGAGGGAAAAACACACAAACGCTGTTAGGGGCATACTCCCTTCATGTCAACTGAAAACATAGATCACTTCCTCAGATGACCGTTCCACATTTGGAAAATGGTGAAATGCTCAAAATAGCAATGTCCAGTTTTATATGTGAAAAAAAATCAGAATAAACATGTTTCTCAACAACGCTAAGTGCTAAAAGATGAAAGCCAGGTTGATCAAGAGGCTGAAAACAAAGTGATGTACATGCCTCTGCTCGCTTGATAAACTGCTCAGTGGCAGCACTCTCATTCTCTTTATGTCCACGCCAGGTTTTGAGTGCGGAGACCTGCAGGGCTCGGCCATACGAGAAGGTGAGGGCCCAGGGCTTCACCAGGGAGCAGTTGTTGATGGCATTCAGGTGGACAGAGGCCTCCTCTTCACTCTGACCCCCAGAGAGGAACGTCACTCCTGCACACATAGAAATCAAATAGAGTGAACAGTGAATGGATTTCTATCAGCACCATAAGTGCTTTACAAACTGCCAATAAATGAACATATGTTCATAATGCTAAATCACTGGTATAGTGACTGAATCTGACACTAGTACTGTATATACCCTCTTTCTGAGCTTCTCTGAGAGTGAGAGGCAATATAACTGGCTAATGGCCTATGACCTTACCCGTGACAGCAGGAGGGACGGTGCGGCGCAAGGCAGTGACTGTTGCCATGGCGACCTCCTCTGCGCTGTATTTGGTGGGGCAGCTGTGGCCAGAAGTGGCCATATTGGGCTTGAGCAAAGTGCCCTCCAGGTACACATGATGGTCAGACATGGCCTTGTACAATGCAGCTAGCACCTGCACAACATGGGGAACACATGGAACATGATAAACTGCCCATGTTAGAAATACATATTACACACTAACAGGTTAAGAGTTGGGGTAAGGTCCCACCTTCTCTGTGACGTACTGACAACGCCTCAGATCATGATCTCCATCAGGCAAAATCTCTGGCTCCACAATAGGCACAATCCCATGCTGGGTGACAGAAAAAGGATGATTAGAAGGTGATGCTGATGTTACATATTGCAATTATGATATTTCCTCATACCTGACATTGTGCCTTTACACTGCATTTGTGGAGTCCTTACCTGCTGGCAAATGCTTGAATATCGAGCCAGGACATTTGCATTCACTTCAATGGACAGTTTAGAGGGAGTGGTCTCACTGATCTTGAACACACATCGCCACTTAGCAAAGTTTGCCCCGTCCTTCTTATATTGAGCACAGCGTTCTGAGAGCCCATCCAGTCCTATAGGATGAGAAAGAGATGAACAAAGCTGTAAAGTATTGGGATTCACCAGTGAGTGGCAGACTACATTTTGTAACTGTCGAATTCAGCTAGTTTTGTTGATCAGATTGAGTGGAACCCGAGGGGTCTCAGCCCTACCCTGAGTGGTAGATTCTCCATTGGTTCCTGCCAAGGGGACAACACCCTTGTCAACCTGAAGAAAAAGAGGTAGAGCAGATCAAAAATAAAAATGACAACAGTCCTTCCTCCACTTCACACTGATCTTCTCCATGTCTTAAAGCCAGCTCATTTTCATCCAGGTGGTGTTGATATTAATAGCAGCCATTATACCCATAGCACTGCCATCCATCAGGGGTAGAACTTCTGATCAGAGTGTATCGATGCTACCTTTTGGCCTCCATAATGTTGAAACCTGCTCCCTTCCTGGGACTGTCTATTGGAGCATATCAAGTAGCCATATGCTCCACATTCTCATTCCTTCCCTCACTAATGTTATATACAGTAGAAGAAGGGTCAAGAGGTATTCTTGCCCAATCTAGAGACCAGAGACATAAAACATACTTCAGATATCACCATTAGCCCTTTAGAACCCTGTGCTCATACAGTACCTTGATGCCCACAGTGATGCCCCTGTCCTTGATCATCTTGACGAAGGGCGTGCCGTCGTCAGCGTGCTGGTACAGCGTCTCATGGAAGAAGATGACTCCTCCGATGCAGCTGTTGATGCGGTCGTCAGCCCTGAAGAGGATCTGGCGGTACTGCCGGCGGTTCTCCTCAGTGTTCTCAACCCCTATCTGGTTGAGGCGCTTCGCCATGCTGCCTGTTTACAGGAACATTAGAAATAAACATGTTCACAGTCTGGTAAACCTACATTTATAAAAACGGAATAATCTATTGGATACCATCCTGTACCACTGATTTGTAGAGGGTTCTGTCAAGCACCACTGGAAATAAACATTTGTCTGATTTCTTGAAAGTAGGTCCCATTGTTCTTGCTAATACCATACATACATTTAGATTGTTGCATAATAATTTTAATTACAACAGTTTTCCAGTGCATAGAGAAGATGCAGAGCTCCTTACTGACCCACAGACTCATCAGCAGCCAGGATGCCCTTCCCTGGAGCGACGATACGAAGGGCAATCTCCTGGAGCTCCCTCTTCTGACCACTGGAGAGGGCTGGGAACTGGTGCGTCATACTGAGAGATGGTCGATCACACAACCTGCATAGGGATATCATTAGATATCAGATCTTTCACATCTTTGCTGGTCTAAATTGATCCAAATTCACTAAGGGAAATATTTAGCTAGAGAAATAAATCAACGGTAGGGGCATATCTCTCCCATCCATTGGAGTAAAGAACTTCAGTAAAAATACATTAAAGTACTACTTAAGTAGTTTTTGGAGGTTTCTGTACTTTACTTTACTATTTATGTTTGACAACTTTTACTTCACTACATTCCTAAAGAAAATAATGTACTTTTTACTCCATACATTTTCCGTCACACCCAAAAGTACTTGTTACATTTTGAATGTTTAGCAGGGCAGGAAAATGGTCCAATTACACGCACTTATCTTGAGAACACGTAGTCATCCCTACTGCCTCTGATCTGGTGGACTCACTAAACACAAATGCATCGTTTGTAAATTATGTTGGAGTGTGCCCCTGGCTATCCGTAAATGTTAAAAACAAGAAAAGGTTGCCGTCTGCTTTGCTTAATATAAGGAATTTAAAATGATTTATACTTTTACTTTTGATATTTAAGTATATTTTAGCAATGACATTTACTTTTGATACTTAAATATATTTAAAACCAAATACTTTTAGACTTTTACTCAAGTAGTCATTTACTGGGTGACTTTCACTTTTACTTGAGTCATTTTCTATTAAGGTGTCTTTACTTTTACTAAAGTATGACAATTGGATACTTTTTCCATCACTGCTCCCATGCTCTCAAATCCCAGGGATTTTGGCTGAGTGACTGTGTGACTGTCCTTATTGGCACATTGTCAGCTGGGATTAGGGATGTGTGGACCTCTGTGCTGACTATGCAGCCCACCAAACAAATAGCCCAGGAGGCACAAGAAAGGTGAGGGAATTCTGTCAGTCCAAACCAGAGTTTTTCAGAAATATTACCCTGGTTCTGTGTCGCTGTAGTAGCAACATCAAATTGGCAAGTTACATTTTTTTTATGAGGTAGTAATACATACAATTCACATAGAGGCTATATGTTTCTACTGTATGAGTACTATTTATTGAGAGCAGAAGGCCCCTAATCACGCTTCCCACTTGCTGATGTAGCAGCGCTGACTACATTGATCTGTGGGGTAGCACAATGCACTTGTTGATTCATGCATTCAAATCACATCCCTTGATAGTGGGTATGGCAAGTCACCAAGTCAACACAGAACCTCAGCTTTTACACTCCAATGTCTGCAATAACCGAGGAAAACTAGATCAATAGCCAGTAATAAAGTACATCTACCATGCATCGACTTAACACCATGTCACTCCAATCCACTCCTTTCATTTGGTTTAGTAAATTGCAAGACAATAACAATCCACTGTAATATCTTTAGTTTTCGAAAAGAAAATGTATAAATTACTTTAATAGCATCATCAGGATCTCTGGGTACCACTCATCCAATAGTTGAACATTCATACTAGCTAAATATCATATTATCTATCCTGTTTACTAAAGCTTGCTGAAATGAAAAGTAAATGTCAAGAAAACTTGAGAACCTTACCTGACAGGATGCTAATTCAGAATTCACTTGTTCACTGGAGAAGTGATTGCCACTGCGCTGTCTGACAGACTGCTGCTCCCTTGTATCCCACACAGATCTGTGACACATCTAAAACCAACACCTCTAGGGCGGGGCTTAACGACAGGGTGGGGCTTGTTGATGTATAATAAATAAATATAGATGAATACATTCAACCAGAGGAGGCTGGTGGGAGGAGCTATAGGAGCAGGCTCATTGTAATGGCTGGAATGGTATTAATGGAACGGAGTCAAACAAGTTGTTTCCATGTGTTTGGTACCATTCCATTGATTCCATTCCAGCCACTACAATGAGCCCATCCTCCTATAGCTCCTCCTACCAGCCTCCTCTGCATTCAACAAAAACGAATCCATCATTCCAAGTCACTACAATAATAATAATACAAGTTGTCCCAATGGCAGTTCAATCAATAGTTCAGTGGATGAAACATAATATAATATAATAATATAAATAATATAATATGCCATTTAGCAGACGCTTTTATCCAAAGCGACTTACAGTCATGTGTGCATACATTTTTATGTATGGGTGGTCCCGGGGATCGAACCCACTACCCTGGCGTTACAAGCGCCCTGCTCTACCAATTGAGCTACAGAGGACCACATGAAGCTAATTAATAATTCCAAACAACAGTTTTGTGTTTCTCTACCTTTTATTTACATAGAAGTTAGATTTCATGAATCCTGGCTACTTAAAACAGCACCATTGTGTACACCCAGGTTCATTACAGTATGTTGGCCCAGTAACGTAAAAAAGAAAGAAAAGCGATAATAACTTTGAACTCTTCAGCGCAACCTCATTTAAGTGTTAAACCACTTTGCTCACTATTTTCCTCTAATTAGTTGAAAATCATAGACTTATATAATTAGGTTGAACTATGCCTTGGGCACATTTCTGAATCTCTTGGCAAATCGGACCTCCCCCTAAGACCCAGAGGAAAAGCTCAGTCTCAGTGCAATTCAAACACTCCTATGCATATCTGCATTATGCATTAGTAGTAAATCATGTGTATTAATAGGTTCAGAAATAGTGTTTACAGGTTTACAGTGGATGTAAATGACCAAATATAGAACTGTGACATAGATTAGAGAGAAATGGGGTCAGATTTTTATTTATTTATGTGAACAAGATAACAATCCAAGTTTGAGTACTTTACATAGGTCTATACTCGAGATCAGGTCCATCACATGAAGATCAACAGTGATAGGCTACATTGTCTTTATGGTGGCATATTCAGTTGTTACATTTTCACTTGAAGTGGTTGGATAAAATGCATATGTAATTCTATCAAGAATGACAAGCATTTGACAGCAAATACTTAATTCAATCATGCAGGCATTGTATAAAGTCTCATCAAGTGTTTGAATTGTATCCTTTATTTGGCAAGTTGAATATCTCCCTCTGCCCCTTTTCTGTGTAGAAATGAGAAAATACATTTTCCACTTTTCTAGGACATCTTACTTGTACTAGTGTTGTTTTATGGGACATCTCTATCCCTACCTCCATAATTGTGTCAGTGTGCTAGAGGTGTCTACCAATGTAAAGATGTGGGTCACTGGACTAACACCACAGACATACTGTACCAGACCTGTCTAAGACAAGGGCCTGAAGGGGAATTCAATGTCAGACCGCAGAGAGAGGAGAGCCCACTACACCTTCCTATTCAGGAGGCATTTTAGGAAGATGACTGGGACTTGTGCTTAGATTATATCTAGCCATCTCCATTGGGGCAGTAGCTAGTTTTTTTCTGTTGGAACCTAATTAAAAACATTTAATGACAATGCTTTATCTGGTCTTCAATTTTCCGTCCTATTAAGGTTGCTCCCTTAAGGGTTTCTCTGTGTTCTCAGAGTTTTACCAAATAGGTCACCGTCACACCAAGGTCTGGGAAAAAGTTGGCGTTATGTATCCAGGTGTAGTAAAATACAAATACTGTACAGTACGTGTTAACATAATATATGCCATTTAGCAGATGCTTTTATCCAAAAGGACTTATAGTAATGCATCAGCTATACATTTTCATATGGGTGGCCAGGGCCCCAGGAGGAATCGAACGCATGACCGTGACGTTGCAAGCTCCATGCTCTACCAACTAAACCACACAGATTTCAGGGGAAAAACCATTTGAAATACCAAATGAATAATACTCCGTCAGATTGATACTTTTCTGTTGGTAACCATAAACTGAAAGCCTCCTCCTGTATCGTACTGGCTCAAATGTATATATGTTCTCTGCAGTCATGACTGATGATCAGGTGTCTGAAGTTACTCAGGCTCTATATCTGGAACAGCTAAAAACATCTAACCTAAAAAACCTGTGGAACTAATCAACTCTTCTTAACACGTCAAGTTGCTTCAAATAAGAGGTATGCTTAAAAGGTACCTATTTCCTTTGATATTTCTCCTAGTATATCATGACAAGAGACAACTCCATCATGAGTTTATAGGGGCTTTTATTATTCAGCTTTTACTGTGGTTGGGTAAAACACATCAACAATTAGTGAAATCTAATGAGAAATGGGTATATAGCAGGACTTTGTGAACAGTCAAAGGCATTGTGATCAGTCACACAACAGTCAATCAAATAATCGATGGCATAAGCAATCAAACATAAAATTACACATAATGAAATAAATACTTTGTAAAAAAATATATATGTGAAAGGATTTTCAGGAAAATAGAGATCTTCTTATACAAATGTAATAACAAAGGTAAAAGGTCAAACATGCAGGTGGTTGATCCACATTTGGAAATAGTGTGTGCTATTACAGGCAGTGCCATGAGAGGCTTTGAGTTGCAGTACTACTATTCTCAATGGGAAATAGCACTGTTAAAAACCCTTTTTGGTAAGTGGTGGTTTTCAGTGTATTAAAGCTCATATATATTTAACACCCCATTAAATGTGTATGCAAAGAGGTATACACAGAGGAAGAGAGGGAGCCAAATAGGCCAAGTAAATAAAGAAAACATACAGTGCATTCGGAAACTATTCAGACCCCTTGATTTTTTCTGCATTTTATTACGTTACAGCCTTATTCTAAAACTGATAAAATAAAAAAATAAAAATCAATCTACACACAATAACTAAGCAAAAACTGGTTTTTTGAATGTTTGCAAATGTATTAAAAATAAAAAACAGAAATACCTTATTTACATAAGTATTCAGACCCTTTTCTATGAGACTCGAAATTGAGCTCAGGTGCATCCTGTTTCCATTGATCATTATTGAGATGTTTCTACAACTTGATTGGAGTCCACCTGTGTTAAATTTGGAAAGGCACACACCTCTATATAAGGTCCCACAGTTGACAGGTCATGTCAGAGCAAAAACCAAGCCATGAGGTCGAAGGAATTGTCCGTAGAGCTCCGAGAAAGGATTGTGCCGAGTCACAGATCTGGTGAAGTGTGCCAAAAAATGTCTGCAGTATTGAAGGTCCCCAAGAACACAGTGGCCTCCATCATTCTTAAAATGGAAGAAGTTTGGAACCACCAAGACTCTTCCTAGAGCTGGCCGCCCGGCCAAACTGAGCAATTGGGGGAGAAGGGCCTTAGTCAGGGAGGTGACCAAGAACCCGATGGTCACTCTGACAGAGCTCCAGAGTTCCTCTGTGGAGATGCGAGAACCTTCCAGAAGGACAACCATCTCTGCAGCACTCCACCAATCAGGCCTTTATGGTAGAGTGGCCAGACGGAAACCACTCCTCAGTAAAAGGCACATGACAGCCCACTTGGAGTTTGCCAAAAGGCAACTAAAGGACTCAGACCATGAGAAAATAAGATTCTCTGGTCTGATGAAACCAAGATTGAACTCTTTGGCCTGAATGCCAAGCGTCAAGTCTGGAGGAAACCTGGCACCATCCCTACGGTGAAGCATGGTGGTGGCAGCATCATGCTGTGGGGATGTTTATCAGTGGCAGGGACTAGGAGACTAGTCAGGATCGAGGGAAAGATGAACGGAGCAAAGTACAGAGAGATCTTTGATGAAAACCTGCTCCACAGCGCTCAGGACCTTAGACTGGGGCGACGGTTCACCTTCCAACAGGACAATGACCCTAAGCACACAGCCAAGACAACGCAGGAGTGGCTTAGGGACAAGTCTCTGAATGTCCTTGAGTGGCCCAGCCAGAGCCCGGACTTGAACCTGATCTAACATATCTCTGGAGAGACCTGAAAATAGCTGTACAGCGACATTCCCCATCCAATCTGACAGCACTTGAGAGGATCTGCAGAGAACAATGGGAGAAACTCCCCGAATACAGGTGTGCCAAGCTTGTAGGGTCATACCTAAGAAGACTTGAGGCTGTAATCGCTGCCAAAGGTGCTTCAACAAAGTACTGAGTGAAGGGTCTGAATACTTATGTAAATGTAAAAATAGCAAACATTTCAAAAAAACTGTTTTTGCTTTGTCATTATGGGGTATTGTGTGTAGATTAATGAGGGAAAAAAACTAATTAATTTTAGAATAAGGCTGTAACATAACAAAATGTTGAAAAAGTCAAGGGGTCTGAATACTTTCCAAATGCACTGTACAGTAGCTTTTTCACAACCAAGTATCCATGTGGTACAAAATGTGTATATGAAATCTTTCCATTAATTTGCAGGCAGTATTGAGGCACAGTAGCACAGGCACATCTCATTTGCTAGAACCCTGAGCTGTAGCCAGGGCCTGGCTCAGGTTAATGTTGGCCAAGGTAGGTGACATGTCAGTGGGGCTGGTAGGGGAGTGGAGGATGTCACAGTCAAAGTTCTGGAAGTAGTCCATAGACAGGCCCCGCGTGGCTTTGACTGGACGATCAGGAAGGTTCTTCAGTTGTAGAATTAGTTCAACAGGTCTCTTCTGTAGTAGCTGAGAGTCAATGGAAGTGCTATGGAAAAACGTCTGCCTTTTGAAGCGCTCCAGGCTATGGGCTGGGTTCTGAGAGAGAGAGAAAGAGAGAGAGGAGAAAGAGAGAGAGAGAGAGAGAGAGAGAGAGAGAGAGAGAGAGAGAGAGAGAGAATTGAGAATTTGTTGTGATTGGGCATGGAGTATGGGCAGTCTCTGACCTTTCTCAGCATGTTGCAGTGGTCTGGCACAGGGAACTATGGAGGTAACATGGACAGAATTAGCATCAACAACATCTCTAGACTAGCATTTAGATTTGCATGACAGGACTGAAATTAAAATAAGAAAAACAACCTTTCTAACAATCATCACATATTCATTTAATTAAGATGAACTGTGGTGGTGACCGCACCTTTCCAGTCACCAATGAGAACAACAGAATGCCGAGAGACCACCAATCAGCAGCATGGCTGTAGGGACCCCCACTCAGGACTTCAGGAGCTGTTCAGACAGAGGACCATCCCAGTGAGATTATAATAGGTGCTTAATGTGTAGTGACCATTAATCTTGCCTGATCCCAAGCATCTCACCCATGTATTGGATTGTCCCACAAATTATAAATGCTATTGCGCCCCGCTCAAGATGGCGAGAGAGTCCAAAGTCAGCTAAATGCAGATGACCTGCATCAAACAGATACAGTAGTATTTTGCATACAGTACTTCACAAATCCAATTCCGGTTATTCTACCTTACTAATATGAAACTAAACTCATCATAAAAAGAAACGTCCCTTTTTCAGGAACCTGTCTTTCAAAGAAAATTCGTAAAAATCCAAATAACTTCACAGACCTTCATTGTAAAGGGTTAAACACTGTTTCCCATGCTTGTTAAATGAACCATAAACAATTAATGAACATGCACCTGTGGAACGGTCGTTAAGACAATAACAGCTTACAGACGGTAGGCAATTAAGGTCACAGTTATGAAAAATTAGGACACTAAAGAGGCCTTTCTACTGACTCTGAAAAACACCAAAAGAAAGATGCCCAGGGTACCTTGCTCATCTGTGTGAACGTGCCTTAGGCATGCTGCAAGGAGGCATGAGGACTGCAGATGTGGCCAGGGCAATAAATTGCAATGTCCGTACTGTGAGACGCCTAAGACAGCGCTACAGGGAGACAGGACGGACAGCTGATCGTCCTCGCAGTGGCAAACCAGGTGTAACAACACCTGCACAGGATCGGTACATCCGAACATCACACCTGCGGGACAGGTACAGGATGGCAACAACAACTGTCCGAGTTACACCAGGAACGTTCAGTGTTCTGCCATGGCTAGCGAAGAGCCCGGATTTCAATCACATTGAGCACGTCTGGGACCTGTTGGATCGGAGGATGAGGGCTAGGGCCATTCCCCCCAGAAATGTCTGGGAACTTGCAGGTGCCTTGGTGGAAGAGTGGGGTAACATCTCACAGCAAGAACTGGCAAATCTGGTGCAGTCCATGAGGAGAAGATGCACTGCATTACTTAATGCAGCTGGTGGCCACACCAGATACAGACTGTTACTTTTGATTTTGACCACCCCTTTGTTCAGGGACACATTATTCCATTTATGTTAGTCACATGTCTGTGGAACTTGTTCAGTTTATGTCTCAGTTGTTGAATCTTGTTATGTTCATACAAATATTTACACATGTTAAGTTTGCTGAAAATAAACGCAGTTGACAGTGAGAGGACGTTTTTTTTTTTGCTGAGTTTATATCTTCCAGAATATTCCCTACACCAACAATACAGAAGTGTCCACTGTATTAATAATAATATAATAATATGCCATTTAGCAGACGCTTTTATCCAAAGCGACTTACAGTCATGTGTGCATACATTTTTACGTATGGGTGGTCCCGGGGATCGAACCCACTACCCTGGCGTTACAAGCGTCATGCTCTACCAATTGAGCTACAGAGGACCGCGATATTATAAGGCCCTCTAGTGTTCTCTTATATTTGATTGCAGTAGAAAGTAAACTAAACCATACGTAAAATGTATGCATGTGTAAAGGACGTCACGCTGCTTGCTTAGCGAGTACAACTTCCTCCCGATTCGGCCGGTACCTGGTACGAACTCGGGATCTCTGCCTCACAAACACACGTGACCGTCCTCCCTCAAGCGTCTTAGCCGATCGCGCCACCTCAAAAGTTAGCTAACGAGACGACGGAAGCGGGACACATAAGGCTGAAGAGTAAGTTTCACACATCTCCATGTGCTACACATGCATGACTGTACTGTAAGTCGCTTTCAATAAAAGTGTCTGCTAAATGGCATATATGATATATTAATATATTATTTAAGCCAGCATTACATTGGTCAGACAGAAGGACATTAAAATCCAGAATAATCAGATGGTTTTAACTTTCCTGTGAAGTTGTAAATATGAGTAATTTAGTTGCAAAGAATAATGTTCATTATCAAAACAAATGTTCATACCTTCACATCCCTATGCATGATCCCAAAGTCGTGAAGGAAACCTACCAATCAGACACACCCATTATAATCCAAGTAAAGGTGAAACTTAAACAATGATCTCATACACATTTTGGAGAACTATATTGTGTATAGACACTCACCCAAAGCACAGCCTAGCTCTGCAGCAAATACCCGAGCCTCATCCTCCCCAAACTGGCCCTTCAGTATCCAGTAGGTATACAGGTCTCCAGTACTGCAGTAGTCACACACTGTGGGAAGACAGACACAGTCACACACAATGATCCATCTTAGTACATAACAAGGCTATGTACAGTACACTGATCCAGGGCTGGGAGTAGATGACCCCTGCTGAAACACAAGCACTTGAAAAGGAAGGAGCAATGGAGGAGAGAAGCAATAGGAGAAAACAATTAATTTGTCGGAAGTCAAACAGTTGGACGTTTTTTAAGGCTGGGGGAAGCGTAGGAAGGGAAAGGGGTGATGCTGGGGAAGGAGCTAAGTGTCAGTCAGAGACACAAATGAAGTCAAACATGCCTTTATCCACTAATAAGGGTGTTATTAATAAACCAAAAGGAAGGGGAAACCTGTTCAGAGGCGACATGACTGTATGCTACACACTGAAATCTCAGTAGATGGCAGTATAATTCTTCAGACGAGTCATGGGGCTCAAACTGAGGAGACAACACTAAATAGCAGCAAGGCCAGATAATGCCATAGTTGACACTCCTGCTAGGGAGAGCGAGACAACCCATTGGGCACACACTGGTTGAAACAACGTTGTTTCCACGTAATTTCAATGAAATTAGGTTGAACCAACGTGAAATAGACGTTGAATTGACGTCTGTGCCCAGTGGGAAGCTCCTACGTGAGACACAGGGAGGGTAAAGAGAGGAGCGGATAAAACGAAGGGGAAGGAGGGATCTAGCTATATCACATTAGTCATTCACTAATGAAGAGGTGGCGCTGGGTCTGCAAGCAGTCCTGCAGATTGTGGAAGAATGGGTGGCTGACCTGCCGCTGCAACGCAACAGGCAACACACACAGCAGCAGCAACAGTGTGGATGTCAGCAAAGACACTCAGTAGAACTAAATGTGATTTAGGAGGGATCCTGAATCCAACCAGGTATCTTCAATGATGGCAAAGTTTTTGTTTTGTTTTGCAAAAGCTCCATGGGACCATGGTTGTTGTTGCACAGAAGCTCATAGGGAGAATCGTCATAGTCATTGTTAGACCTCAGTGAGTCATTGTTTCCAGCATGTTATCCCCTAAACTAAGTCAGGCCCTAAGCTTGGATAGCAGCTTTCCAGGTCATCCTGCAGTGTGACCTCCTCCTTTGACTGTTCCAGGACCCCATGCTTCAGTATCTCAGACTTGGGTAAAACCTGTAGAGCAACACAATACAAGAACATTAAATACAGGGTAGGAATAGAATACACTAGATGTGTGTAAATGTCACATGAAATATAGTGCTGGTTAAATGTGATGTGGCTGAGGAGAAATTCACCTTAACTGCAAAGGTCTTCTCCTTCGACCTGTCCTTTACTTTCAAGATAGGACCAAAGGAGCCTTTGGCTATGAAGCCCAGGATCTGAATGTCATGGAGAGAAAGTGAGATTCAAATGTTGCAATATTATTAAACATTTGTATCATTACAGCTAAGTTCCACAGACAGACCATCATATAATTTATTTCCCCCACATATAGAATAACTTAGTCATCGTCCAGTCAAGAAGTAATAAGTTACTGATTTATCTGTTGTTTGCCTATCAATTAATGATTTCATTAAATCTGCTGAAGAGACAGCATGAAAACAACATTTTCATTAAAGATTGATATCATCTGTGGTCCAGGAGTTCAATCCAAATGAAGTTAAGGAGGACTACCTGGAAATCGTCTTGCACAGGGAATTTACAGTGTGGGAACTCAGGCAGAAAGACAGATGAAGCCAGGGAGAGTCCACTCCATGACAGGCTTCTAAGGGCTGTTTCCTGGGTGGAGGAGGTCCTCAGGGATTGGGGCTCCGCTGCCAAGGTGGCGAAGTCCATCAGTAAAGGATATTCCCATATTGGAGAGAAGGCCATGCCACCTGTCTCTACATTGAGGACAGCAGCTTTCTAATTAGTGATGGTTCTAATTATAAATAGTGCTGTGAGCAGCAAGTAACTAGAGCTAAATGTCAAATATATGTTGATGTTACTGGCATATGCCACACTAGATTCATACAGGACTACATCAGCATTGGATAGAGAAGATATCATATGAAACCAAAAATGTGCCAACATGCCAAACAAACGAATGTTGAAGACAATCTATTTTCACGTAGATTATCTCAGAGTCCAGTCTGTTTGAATGACTTTCCATCCACAACAAGAGAAGATCACCGCAGCCACAGTGAGCCACCCCCCACCCCTTTTAATATAACTCCCCACCGACCCGTAGGCGCCTTCCATTAAAAACAGTTCAGTGCACTCATAACACATCCGCCAGCTCCACGTGCCCCTGAAATGTCATTGTAAAATACTTACTTAAAATTGTATTTAAAAACACAATTTTCACTTTACATAGATTAATGAAATGTATGTTTACTATTCCAATGAATATCCATAAAAAAATATATATATAAAAAGGTGCTCATCACCTGTTTCTATTCGCTGCACGCAGGGATGCACATGTAACCAAATGTCAATATTGTTGCTAGCTAGTGGCTAACCTATTATGTGGAAAAGCCTCCTGAGTGGCGCAGTGGTCTAAGGCACTGCATCGCAGTGCTAACTGTGCCACTAGAGATCCTGGTTCGAATCCAGGCTCTGTCGCAGCCGGCCGCGACCGGGAGACTCATGGGCGGCGCACAATTGGCCCAGCGTCGTCCAGGGTAGGGGAGGGAATGGCCGGCAGGGATGTAGCTCAGTTGATAGAGCATGGCGTTTGCAACGCCAGGGTTGTGGGTTCGATTCCCACGGGGGGGCAGTATTAAAAAAAAATATATATATATAAAAATGTATTCACTAACTGTAAGTCGCTCTGGATAAGAGCGTCTGCTAAATGACTAAAATGTAATGTAAATGTGAAAAGACAATAGGTTAGTAGGCTAAAGCAGTATACAGCACAAGCAGTCTAAACATGTGATCTAACCTGATAACTTCATACGTGTAGGCTACGTCTGAAGATCTCTTACCTCATGTTTACTTGAGTCGCTGCCCATCACATTATTTGGTAAACCTCGATCAACCCCACATAATTATTTTCTAATTGGCTATTTTTAACATAGTCTTACACTGCCTTGTAAAACATCGATCGCACATTCCTGACCCGCCATGACTGACCATCTCGAGAGACGAATGATAACCTCACATTCGATGGTATTCTACAGAAGGCGAAGTTCTGCTCCAGTTAAGCCTGTCAGATGAATGATCAATTAGCCACTCACACTCCACTGGAAATAACGGCTAAAATCATAACTCCACATTTCTGTTAACCAATCACACATCTATTTATACTCACGAAATAAATGATACATTGACAGTGTAGTGACCTTTTGAGAACATACATGATACAATCAGCTATAAGAGACTTGGGAACAACTATTTTATTGACAAACAATTATAATTACATGCATGGTGATGAGAAATAAAGAGGTAGCAAAGAAACAACTTTCTTGAAATATTTGACATCTTGTACCTTACAGTTTATTCCAATTGCTAACACACCAAAATGACATGCACAGCACAATTATTTAAACTGACACACAGAGAGCAAAACCTCTTCTCAAGTCTCCAAAAGTCTAAACACATTTTCTGCTTTACACACATTTTGCAATTCAAAATGGCACTTTTTAAATGCACTGCACATGGTTCTCTGCAGAAGACACAACAATCTGACATAAAGTCACCTTTGCCATTTCAAAACACTGCCATTCAAAATGACACTACATGGGCTAATTGGCCAATACATGTGCCACCTGGCCAAACACCTCAATGGTTAATTGTTACCACTTCAATCAGGAAGTAAGCACTATGAAAAGACCACAGGTGAGCACCTTTTGTTTTACAACAACAATGGAAGACGATGCAGAGAGAGGAAGAGGGAGGGTGAGAATGAGAGGAAGAGTGAGAGGTAGGGGTAGAGGAGTTCATGGCCAAAGAAGACAACTTTCAAATGAAATCAGAGCGACCTTAGTTGATCATGTCATCAACCATGGGCTGACAATGCGAGAGGCTGGACAGAGTGCAGCCCAACTTGAGCCGTTTTACTGTCGCCTGTGTCATCCGGACATTTAGACTGGAGTACAGGTATGTAACCAAAATGTCTTTCACACTATGTAGTACACCCCATGTCATAGTGACACCTGTTTACTTCATGAATGGCTGATGTCATACACTAACTGCACAAGTTTCCTGTACAATTTACTCTACTGTGGGGGAAATATCTTTAGGCTGCATTGTCCAAGCCCTATATTTTAGTTTTTCTAAAGGCCAGAGATGCAACCATGGTGGAGGAAGGGGCCAAATGTTCACTGGGGTACAGGAAGCTGCCATTGCAAATTTGGTTTTGGAAAATAATGAAATCAGATTACGAGAAATTCAAAGCCACATCATCCAAGACAACACCATATTCAACAACATTCAACGAGTCAGTCTGTCCACTGGCTTGCATTCTCAAGCGAAACCAAATCAGAATGAAACAACTTTATAAAGGTGCCGTTTGAAACTCTCAAAGAAACGAAGAGGTCAGACGAGCATATGTGGATGTAAGTACAATATTGACTGCAGTACACTACACGCAACAATGTTTCCCAGTGTACTGGATAACACCATATTGACTGCTTTTGTTCTTTGTTTTCAGGGAGTACTGGAAATGGATGCTCATGCAATCCCACATGAGTTCATCTTTATAGACGAGGCTGGGTTCAACCTAGCAAAGACCAGAAGAAGGGGGAGAAACGTCATTAGCCATTATAGATGTTCCTGGCCAACGTGGTGGGAACATCACAATGTGCGCTGCCATCTCCAATACGCATGGTGTCCTCCACCGTCATGCCAACCTTGGACCATTTAACACAGCCCATATTCTCACATTTCTGGACAGACTCCACAACATTCTCATACCACCAGAGCGTATGAATGATGCAGACCATCAAAGAACCCGGTATGTTGTAGTATGGGACAACGTGCGCTTCCATCGTGCAGCCCCAGTCAAAAACTGGTTTGCTGACCACCCACCATTTCTCGTGCAATACCTCTCACCATTTCTGAACCCCATAGAAGAGTTATTTTCGGCATGGCGGTGGAAGGTATACAACCGGCAGCCCTTTGTGCGCATGCCTCTTGTGCAGGCTATGGAAGAGGCATGTGATGAGATTGATGTGGGTGCGATTCAGGGATGGATAAGGCACTCAAGGCGCTTCTTCCCTCGATGTCTGGCAAGGGAAGATATTGCCTGTGATGTGGATGAGGCGTTGTGGCCAGACCCAGCTGTGCGGCAAGATGCTGCCTAATTATTTTTCTTGCCTCTTTTCTATATATTTTTTCTGCACATTTTTTCTGCAATTTTCTTTTTCAGTTTACCGTTTTTTGTGAGCATATTTTTGTTCAGTCCAATGTAAATATATCTGCTGTGCATATGTTTACATTTACGTCATTTAGCAGACACTCTTATCTAGAGCGACTTCGTTAGTGAGTGCATACATTTTTCATACTGGCCCCCTGTGGGAAACAAACCCACAACCCTGGCGTTGCAAGTGCCATGCTCTACCAACTGAGCTACACGGGGCACTGACTTGTTTGGTGAAAAATATAAATGTTTCAACAGCATGTGTGTGTGTGTATCTGCAAATATTTATGTGTATGTGAACAATCTGAATAATTTTCTACAATTTGAACTATTTTAGTATTATGGCAAAGCATACTAAAGATGAGAGTGCTTTTCATTATGCCCAACAGTGTGTAGTTGGTTAGACAAATCTGGTAATATGAATGAAGTGTGTGCCATTTCGTGCAAACGTTTGATTTTGATAATGCTATATGTAGTTTTGGTTGCAGTGCTTCATTTTGCAGGATATTAGGTATTTTGCAGTGTGGGTGTGTGAATTGTGTTAAGTATTTTGATAAAACCAGCCTAGTTTGTAAAATTGTGTTTTAGCAATTGGGAAAAACTGTAAGGAAGCTGTAACTGAATAACAAGGTACAGATGTGATTTAAAAAGAAATAACCATGGTTACAAAAATATCTGAAAATACTATGCTTAAAAAGTGCTGTAGTGTTAAAATTCCAAAACATTATCAAGACAAGCTGCAACAAAATTATTTTTGCAGAGACTATCAAAGCTGTCAGAATAACTGCCATAAAATAGAAAACAACAAGGACATATTTTTGCTGCTCGGTTGTGATATCGCACAGATTTGTAGGGGAACTCCAGTATAAAACAGAAGTCTGCTGTGGCATATACACCACCGGTCAAATGTTTTAAAACACCTACTCATTCAAGGGTTTTTCTTTAATTTTTACTATTTTCTACATTTGTAGAATAATAGTGAAGACATCAAAACTATGAAATAACACATATGGAATCATGTACAGTGGCTTGCGAAAGTATTCACCCCCTTGGCATTTTTCCTATTTTGTTGCCTTACAACCTGGAATTAAAATGGATTTTTTGGGGGTTTGTATCATTTGATTTATACAACATGCCTACCACTTTGAAGATGCAAAATATTATTTGTGAAACAAACAAGAAATAAGACAAAAAAAAAAAAAAACGATTGACCCCCCCAAAGTCAATACTTTGTAGAGCCACCTTTTGCAGCAATTACAGCTGCAAGTCTCTTGGGGTATGTCTCTACAGTGAGGGAAAAAAGTATTTGATCCCCTGCTGATTTTGTACGTTTGCCCACTGACAAAGAAATGATCAGTCTATAATTTTAATGGTAGGTTTATTTGAACAGGGAGAGACAGAAAAACACATGTCAAAAATGTTATACATTTATTTGCATTTTAATGAGGGAAATAAGTATTTGACCCCCTCTCAATCAGAAAGATTTCTGGCTCCCAGGTGTCTTTTATACAGGTAACAAACTGAGATTAGGAGCACACTCTTAAAGGGAGTGCTCCTAATCTCAGCTTGTTACCTGTATAAAAGACACCTGTCCACAGAAGCAATCAATCAATCAGATTCCAAACTCTCCACCATGGCCAAGACCAAAGAGCTCTCCAAGGATGTCAGGGACAAGATTGTAGACCTACACAAGGCTGGAATGGGCTACAAGACCATCGCCAAGCAGCTTGGTGAGAAGGTGACAACAGTTGGTGCGATTATTCGCAAATGGAAGATATCCATATTATGGCAAGAACAGCTCAAATAAGCAAAGAGAAACGACAGTCATTACTTTAAGACATGAAGGTCAGTCAATGCGGGAAATTTCAAGAACTTTGAAAGTTTCTTCAAGTGCAGTCGCAAAAACCATCAAGCGCTATGATGAAACTGGCTCTCATGAGGACCGCCACAGGAAAGGAAGACCCAGAGTTACCTCTGCTGCAGAGGATAAGTACATTAGAGTTACCAGCCTCAGAAATTGCAGCTCAAATAAATGCTTCACAGAGTTCAAGTAATAGACACTTCTCAACATCAACTGTTTAGAGGAGACTGTGTGAATCAGGCCTTCATGGTCAAATTGCTGCAAAGAAACCACTACTAAAGGACACCAATAATAAGAAGAGACATGCTTGGGCCAAGAAACACGAGCAACGGACATTAGACTGGTGGAAATGTGCCCTTTGGTCTGGAGTCCAAATTGGAGATTTTTGGTTCTAACCGGCGTGTCTTTGTGAGATGCGGTGTGGGTGAACGAATGATCTCTGCATGTGTATTTCCCACCGTAAAGCATGGAGGAGGTGGTGTTATGGTGTGGGGGTGCTTTGCTGGTGACACTGCCTGTGATTTATTTAGAATTCAAGGCACACTTAACCAGCATGGCTACCACAGCATTCTGCAGCGATACGCCATCCCATCTGGTTTGGGCTTAGTGGGCCTATCATTTGTTTTTCAACAGGACAATGACCCAACACACCTCCAGGCTGTGTAAGGGCTATTTGACCAAGAAGGAGAGTGATGGAGTGCTGCATCAGATGACCTGGCCTCCACAATCCCCCAACCTCAACCAAATTGAGTCGGACCGCAGAGTGACGGAAAATCAGCCAAAAAGTTCTCAGCATAAGTGGGAACTCCTTCAAGACTGTTGGAAAAGCATTCCAGGTGAAGATGGTTGAGAGAATGCCAAGAGTGTGCAAAGCTGTCATCAAGGCAAAGCGTGGCTATTTGAAGAATCTCAAATATAAAATATATTTTGATTTGTTTAACACTTTTTTGGTTAATACATGATTCCATATGTGTTATTTCATTGTTTTGATGTCTTCACTATTATTCTACAATGTATATTCTAAAACTTTTGACCGGTAGTGTATGTTATTGGAGAAGTCTCATGCAGGGTACAAAATTAGATATGTTTGTGTTCTTTTACAGGGATGCACTTTCCAGTCAGTGTGACAGTATCATACAGACTTGAGTAAAATCCCAACACTATAATAAAAGCATAAGGCTAGAATATATATATCATTACAGTACTAGTGAATCAGGCTTTTCTAACTGTTGCAACAGACAGCATTTCTATGGTTGTCAAGGTGCTTTCATTTGAGATGAAAATGTTTTACAATCTACCTGATTTACATTTGCTTGAGGATACAGTATTCCTGAACCAGCAGGAAACAAGTCACATTAGTTGCATCTTAAAATGGCATCCTATCCCCTATATAGTGCACTACTTTGGCAACCTATCCCCTAAAGTAGTGAACCATATAGGGAATCCGGTGCCATTTGAGACACATCCATAGTCAACATATAAACTATGAAATGTTCTAACTGATTTACAGGGGAAATGAGCAGACAGTGAAACTCAAAAAATAGCCATCACCCCAGTCATGCTATTAATGCAACTAGTATAGGCTGCTCATTCTGAAAGTTCAGGACCATGATGCATTGAATGAAAATGAAATGTTTACTGTACGGCACGAAAAAAAAAGAAAAAGACACATTTGGTCAATAAGACCCTGGTATTTGTTTTTAGCAGAGAAGTGGGCCCCATATCCATATAATACGAGTACTGATCTAGGATCAGTTGTGACTTTTAGATCATAACAAATACAATTATATGGACAGGAGGGGATATGATCCTAGATCAGCACCCCTACTCTGAGACACATTGAATACGAGCCCTGGTCATACATGAAAATACATGCTTCATTAGACAGCAGTTCACAGAGAAAGATGGTGTGTTCCCCTAGGCTGGTGGCAGACCTCCTCTGTCTAGAACAGGGCAAAGTTTTACGCTCGAAAGCCAAATCTGGATTTCGATATTCAACTAGGGGCCGCAGATTATTTTAGTCAAAATACATTTGCGGGCCAGAAAAAGGGCAGTTATTTGAAAATATATAGGTCCATTATAATTCTTACATACTTTCTATATAGTTTTATACGTTCAAATGTGGCCTGGAGTAGTTTAACCTAAAATAATAATTTCCGCCATTGGGGGCCATATTTAATTGGCTGGCGGGCCGGACGTGGCTTGCTGGCCGGACATGGCTTGCCCCCCCCCCCCCCCGGTCTAGAACATACTGTGTTAGTCCCAAGACCTCACAGGTAATAAAGAACAGGGCGTGTCAGGGTCAGTCCTTGGCACTGTTTTATTATCAGTCTCTGTTCCCCATAATGACCTGCTACCTCCATCTCCACACCAGAGCATACAGTATTTGACCAGGTCAAGTGTCATCAGACAATACACTAGAAAATACATTGTGCTACTGTAGCTGCCATAGCCTGCATCCCAAAATGGCACCCTATACAGTGCACTACTTCTGACCAGGAACCATAGGGCCCTGGTCGAAAGTAGTTCACTATGTAGGGTATAGGGTGCCATTTGGGACACTACCATAGACTAGAGCGCAGTGGTCCAGTACAGTACTGGTTCAGCGTGAGTGTAGGTAGGCCTATGGGTCACTTGCGTCGGCTGAAGATGCTCTTCTTGCTGGAGCTCTTGTCTGAGCTGCTGAGACCGATGAGGAGTCGGGCCTTCTCATCCTCCTCCTGCTGCTGCATGCTACTGTCGGACTTCCCCTCAAACACCTTGCCCCGAGAGTCAGAGCCCGACGCCGGCTTCAGACGCAGCTTCTCCTTTATCATCTACACAGAGAGGGAGGGGGAGGAAACATACAGTGGGGAAAATAAGTATTTAGTCAGCCACCAATTGTGCAAGTTCTCCCACTTAAAAAGATGAGAGGCCTGTAATTTTCATCATAGGTACACGTCAACTATGAAAGACAAATTGAGAAAAAAAAATCCAGAAAATCACATTGTAGGATTTTTAATGAATTTATTTGCAAATTATGGTGGAAAATAAGTATTTGGTCACCTACAAACAACAAGATTTCTGGCTCTCACAGACCTGTAACTTCTTCTTTAAGAGGCTCCTCTGTCCTCCACTCGTTACCTGTATTAATGGCACCTGTTTGAACTTGTTATCAGTATAAAAAGACACCGGTCCACAACCTCAAACAGTCACACTCCAAACTCCACTATGGCCAAGACCAAAGAGCTGTCAAAGGACACCAGAAACAAAATTGTAGACCTGCACCAGGCTGGGAAGACTGAATCTGCAATAGGTAAGCAGCTTGGTTTGAAGAAATCAACTGTGGGAGCAATTATTAGGAAATGGAAGACATACAAAGACCACTGATAATCTCCCTCGATCTGGGGCTCCACGCAAGATCTCACCCCGTGGGGTCAAAATGATCACAAGAACGGTGAGCAAAAATCCCAGAACCACACGGGGGGACCTAGTGAATGACCTGCAGAGAGCTGGGACCAAAGTAACAAAGCCTACCATCAGTAACACACTACGCCGCCAGGGACTCAAATCCTGCAGTGCCAGACGTGTCCCCCTGCTTAAGCCAGTACATGTCCAGGCCCGTCTGAAATTTGCTAGAGTGCATTTGGATGATCCAGAAGAGGATTGGGAGAATGTCATATGGTCAGATGAAACCAAAATAGAACTTTTTGGTAAAAACTCAACTCGTCGTGTTTGGAGGACAAAGAATGCTGAGTTGCATCCAAATAACACCATACCTACTGTGAAGCATGGGGGTGGAAACATCATGCTTTGGGGCTGTTTTTCTGCAAAGGGACCAGGACGACTGATCCGTGTAAAGGAAATAATGAATGGGGCCATGTATCGTGAGATTTTGAGTGAAAACCTCCTTCCATCAGCAAGGGCATTGAAGATGAAACGTGGCTGGGTCTTTCAGCATGACAATGATCCCAAACACACCGCCCGGGCAACGAAGGAGTGGCTTCATAAGAAGCATTTCAAGGTCCTGGAGTGGCCTAGCCAGTCTCCAGATCTCAACCCCATAGAAAATCTTTGGAGGGAGTTGAAAGTCCGTGTTGCCCAGCGACAGCCCCAAAACATCACTGCTCTAGAGGAGATCTGCATGGAGGAATGGGCCAAAATACCAGCAACAGTGTGTGAAAACCTTGTGAAGACTTACAGAAAACATTTGACCTGTGTCATTGCCAACAAAGGGTATATAACAAAGTATTGAGAAACTTTTGTTATTGACCAAATACTTATTTTCCACCATAATTTCCAAATAAATTCATAAAAAATCATTTTTAAGTGGGAGAACTTGCACAATTGGTGGCTGACTAAATACTAGTTTTTTTCCCCATAGGTAATTTCAGAAAATATGAAATAACATATGGTTCAAGAACTCCTTAATCATCTATGGATGGGAAAAGGAAAACGTGAGAAATATATAGGACATATGACTAAAGTCAACTATACATAGTTCTATATTGTGACATATAAAAATAGCTTTAAGCAGGGATTGGCATTTTGGCAGCTTGGAACATCATGATGTACGTGTACTCCTGAGTGGCGCAGTGGTCTAAGGCACTGCATCGCAGTGCAAACTGTGCCACTAGAGATCCTGGTTCGAATCCAGGCTCTGTCGCAGCCGGCCGCGACCGGGAGACTCATGGGCGGCGCACAATTGGCCCAGCGTCGTCCAGGGTAGGGGAGGGAATGGCCGGCAGGGATGTAGCTCAGTTGATAGAGCATGGCGTTTGCAACGCCAGGGTTGTGGGTTCGATTCCCACGGGGGGCCAGTATAAAAAAAATATGTATTCACTAACTGTAAGTCGCTCTGGATAAGAGCGTCTGCTAAATGACTAAAATGTAAAATGTAATGATGGTAGAAGTGCCATTTTTGCCATCAAACTGCTACTGTAGGGCATGACTGTGTTGGTAATGGGAGGGGCCAAGGTTCTGTGCAGTACGGAGTAGGATGAAGTTGCCCCTACATGCTGACCCTGGGTTAGTTTGGCATTTTCCCCACTAATGGTCAAGGGGAAGGGGAGGCTGATCCTAGATCTGTATCTAGGGGAACTTTACCCCACAATGGTTGGGTTAGTAATAAGCGGGACAGGGTTCAGTGCAGTACCTGTGCTACCAGTGCTTTCCTGCTGTCCCTCTTCACAGCCATGGCAAAGTCCAGCCAGGTCCACGTGTTGTTGTGGTACTCCAGACAAGGCAGAACAAGGTTCAGATCCTTCCAGTCAACACTGCTTTTCTCTCCCTATGTGGACACAAGCACAAAATACATAATGAAACATTGTCTGGGAGTTAAAAAGTACAAGAGTTGTTCATACAATTCTACAATAATCATGCCTTCATGACATGTCTGTGTGGGTTCATTGATCTCCTGCTTAATTCATAAACGAATATTACATTTTCAATATTAAACATTTAGATTTTTTAAACATTTACTCAAGTCAGCTATGAAAAGGGATTGAAACACCATGGTTGATAATACCAAGCATTATGTAATCTGGAAGGCAAGATAATGCTGTCATTGGAAAATAACGATTATTTTGCAAATCCTTAAAAACATGAAATTGAAAATCGGAGTGGGATAAAAAATGACGTCCAAGTCACAAACACGCCAACAGTGTGAGAAGGTTTACATATACAAATCGGATAAAACACATGACAACACACCAGATGTTGAGGTATTTTTTTCAGTCTGCGAACAAAGCATGTGACCTGGTGTGGGTTAAACACAGAATCATGATGACATTTCTCTTTACCTAATAATGGCTGAGTGAGATTAAACATCTCCCTTCGAGGGGAATATTTATTTATGAACTCACTGACACACCAACATGTATATAGAATCAATAACTGTCTTGAATCAAAGCATTGAGTCCTGTTGTACTTTAGCTAGCTGCAAAATCCAGACAACTTCCGGTACATTCCCAGAAATCCCGGTTGGAAGATTCCTGGAATCAGAAGGGAATAAGCAGGAAATCCGGGAATCATCCAACCGGGATTTCTGGAAAATGTGCTACCCTTAATTTCAGCACATGGCGATACCTACCTTATAGCTGACACACAGGGGAACCTGGGGGATCTTGATGTAGATGAAGGAGTTATTCATGGCTGCTCTCTCCTTCATCTTGTCAATGTCATCTACAGGATGCTAGGTAGGGAAATAAATAAGACATACTTCAGTTTCAATACAGTACGGAAGATCTAAGGCTGCGTCTGAAATGGCACCCTAATACTCATCACAGAGCTCTGGTCAAAAGTAATATAACGAGAAAGTTGGGAAGTGCTTGTGAAAACAACGAGCCAATTCCCCCAGCAGATGTAGCTGGGTGTCAAAGTAGTATGGCAGTATGAACATTTGGGGATACATCAACACATAAAGATGAATCTTTTCTCATTTCTAATTTAACAAAAACACAACAAATACCTCAACAGCCTTACGGAAGGACCTCCTGACCCCAGAGGTGCGGTTCAAGCCCTGGGTGACGCCTTTGCTGGGGCCCATGACCCCCATGGTGTCCTCCGAGAGCTGCCGAGGCTTGATGACAGGCATGCCTGAGATACAATTTACATTAGTCATTTAGCAGACACTCTTATCCAGAGCGACATACAAGTCAGTGCATTCAACTAAGTTTAGTAGGAAAAACAACCACATACAGTAATTTAAGTTATACACCCTTCTTTGAAATAGCCGCAATCAGCAGAACCAGTGCCAGGAAGAAAAACAAGTGTGGATGTGAGTACAAGAAAGACAGCAGCATCATCAGCAGCATGGCCTCAATGACTCCACCACTCTACAGTCCACAACCTATACTCCTGCAGCTCTCCAAAATGTCCAATAGGGCACCCTATCCCCTTTATAGTGCACTACTTTTGACCAGGGCCCATAATGCACTATGTAGGGAATAGGGTGCCATGTGGGATGCACCTTCTCACACAGCCCTCAGGATCACAGTAGACCCTGGCTTTTAATAGCCACCAGGGGTGACACAGCAACTAGCAATCCAATACCACACATGATGAAGAGCTTGCAAAGACAATGGAAACTAATATTGATTGGTTGGGTGGAGAGAGGTGTGGATTTCAGGCTGGTCAACATGTAGAGGATGGTTGGAGACTTGAGGGAAAGTGAACGTATATAGTAAAGTATAACTGTTGCACATCAATAGCTGGTAAGTAAGTAAGCCTTGTCCGAGTCAGAATGGTCCATATGGCAGGCACCTATCTTCTGTTTCTGTAGCTTGATGTAAGCCCCCTGGACAGGATGCTAGCAGGTAGAGGCAATACATACATGTTTCTGTAACTTGATGTAAGCCCCCTGGACAGGATGCTAGCAGGTAGACGCAATACATACCAGTAGTGACCATTCGGGACTTGTCCTCCTCATCAGCAACTTCCTCCTCCTCCACGTTCCTTCCTGGGAAGAAGAATCCCATCATCCTTTTGAAGAACTGGTACATGAGCTGGATGGTGAGAGGAACCACGTTCACCTGGTGGCACAAACACATTACAACAGAGAAACATGTCTACCTGTATGCTCCCAATGCTTTCATAATTAAATGTTATGATCACATGTTAAGACATCTTCAATGTTATGATAACATATGTTATGACATCTTCAATGTTATGATCACACACATTATCACAGCTCTAATGTTATGATCACATGCTTCCTCACCTCAAAGTGCTCCTTGACTGAGATGCCTCCCACTGGGGGCCGGACCTTACTGAAGATGCGCAGGCCAAACTGCCGGCCGGACTGACACGGGCTCTGAGGACGCAACACCACCTAGGAGACAGCTTTCATGAAGTTAAAAGTCACAACACAGAGGCTGCATCCCAAATGGCACCAAAAGTAGTGCACTATATAGGGAGTCATTCGGGACGCAGCCAAAATAATCACTGGAATAATGCCATGCTCCTAACCGCTGATTCATGAAGCAACCCAAAAATATTTTTATGTAATTTGGGAAACCAATTTAATTCAGAATACAGTATATTCTGTAAAGACAATACAACAAAATTGAAATGTGTCCATATAGCATCAATGGTGATCAGGGGGATAAATGAATCAATTCACAGCTATATGGATTTTTCCTCCCATTTGAACAGGAAAACATTTGGAAAACAAACACGACTCACACAGCGACGTAAGGCATGGTACCGTACAGCATTCAGATGACGGTGCAAATGCAATGAGGAGCACGCAATAAGAGGAGGGACTGTGGAGGTGGGCGTTGGAGTGAGCCAGTCCCATGGTGGACATGCAATGCTGAATAACAAAGTCTGTGTCCCAAATGGTACCCTATCCCATGAATAATGCACTCCTATTGACCAAGGGCCATAGGACTCTGGTCAAAAGTAGTGCACTATATAGGGAATAGGGTGCCATTTGGGACACATTCATAATATTCTGAGGGTGATTTCAGTGATGCTGACTGGATGATTGAGCAGTATGGCGTCAACAACAGTGACATGAACTCCCAGTTACTGTACCAGCCCCATACATACCCTCACGTGCTGCACAGAGGAAACCAAGTAGAGTTATCAACACAAGCAAACACTGCTTTAGAGGTCTTTGTGAGCACAACATGTTGGGTGCAACATGACCTGGAATCATTGGATCAGTAACAGCAGGAGATGGAAACTTATTGTTTCTGACAAAAGATTGCAAAGACTCAACAGAAAAGACTTGTCCTATCAGAGATCCCCTTTAGAGGCAATATTTGTAAGCTCCACAGATGCATAGCTCTACTGGCTGTAAAAATGTATCCAAAGGATACACGGATTGAGCTACAGACTGCCCTTACCAAAGAAAAGATCAGAGATGAGCACTATTTCCTAACCTTGTATGCAGCGTTGGGGAGCAGGTTGTTCATGGTGAACCAGCCCAGTTCCAGGAGATGCTCTGCTGTGTCGTCTGACTTGTTCAGCTGTGGGAGGAGACAGTTTAACAGATGTTTAGCGTCAACATCAGGGCTCGCATTCATAAAGCATCTCAGAGTAGGAGTACTAATGTAGGATCAGGTACCCCCTATCCATATAATCTTATTCATTATTATCTAAAAGGCAAAACTGATCTTATTTCAGCACTCCTAATCTGAGACTTTCTGTGAATATGGGCCCAGCTCTCTAGCCGAAGCACAGTATCAAAAGAGTTAGGGTCATCTCCTTGTTAGGACAGAGCAGCAGTGTCCTCCCTGCCCCTAGGACAGAGCAGCAGTGTCCTCCCTGCCCCTAGGACAGAGCAGCAGTGTCCTCCCTGCCCCTAGGACAGAGCAGCAGTGTCCTCCCTGCCCCTAGGACAGAGCAGCAGTGTCCTCCCTGCCCCTAGGACAGAGCAGCAGTGTCCTCCCTGCCCCTAGGACAGAGCAGCAGTGTCCTCCCTGCCCCTAGGACAGAGCAGCAGTGTCCTCCCTGCCCCTTGCCCACCCACCTTGCTGTACATGAACCTCTGCAGCTCCAGCTCAGCGATGCCCAGCTGTCCATCCTCCTCAGTGAGACACCAGCGGGCCTGGGCAAAGCAGATCTCTGTCCTGCGAACCACACTCACGTCCTCCGGGGGCTTACGCAGCTCCAGCTTATTGGCCCTCTGCAGCTGGAAGTCTTTAAAACATCTGGGAGCAGAGAGAGACATACAGGGAAGAACACAGGATAGGATGAGTCAGTAATCTTAGGAAGTATCTCAGAACTTCCCATGGTTGGCCGAGTAGTTTTCCTAGGCATTGAAAAGATGGTGTGTGTGGCAGTGTTGGGTAGTTTGACTAGGCATTGAATGGTGTGTGTGTGGCGGTGTTGGGCTGACCTGATGAGGATGTTGAGCTCCTCACTCTTCATCTGCATGTCAGTCTTCTCCTGGTTGAGCTGGTTCTGCAGCCTCACGTTGATCTCTGACAGCTCATCTCCTCTCAGCTCCTCAGGCTGGGCCTGGGGGAGGTCACACACCACACAGGTCAAATACACACTTACCAAGTAGATATTTCAGTGCTTTGGGGTTCATAACTCAGGGATGTGTTTTATTCCCCCTCTAGATTATAATTGAAATAAAGTAAACTAGATTGAATACAACCATTGTCCCTCCCAGAGGAATTACCTTCACCTTTGGTTTTCACCTCACAAGTAACAGTGCTGAAATCAGCCAGAGTGTGTGTCAGTCTGTCCAATGGCTCACCCTGATATTGGAGTAGATCTGTTTCTCCAAGCGTCTGATCTGGGCCACGTGCTGCCTGACGGCCTCCTGCAGGTGTAGAATGCTGCTGCGCTGCTCCTCTGGGTTACTGGAGATCTCCAGCTGGAAACGCACTCGCTGCTTCTTCTCACTGTGCTCCTGGGGACAGACCCCCCACACACAACATGGTCAGAGGGTAAGACAGGAGGCATCCCAAATGGCACCCTATTCCCTCTTTTTCCTATTTAGAGCCCTGGTCAAAAGTAATGCACTACATAGGGAATATCATGCCATTTGGGACGCATGAGGGACTTGTACAGTGCAGAGACTTCAGCTATCATACAGTAGGGGTGAATCCGAACTTCCACTCGAGTAAAATGTTCACTTAGGCTCCCATTGAGCTCAATGCATGACTAAGTGAACATTAAATTTAAGTGGAAGTTAGGATTCTCCCCGTATACAGTTGCAAATGCTATAGGACAAAACACTGCCTAGTCAGATGATGTTGAGGCATCTCGTTACCTTGCGTTTGGGCTCAACGTGCAGCAGTAGGTTGTTGACGATGTCCAGGATCATAGCATACTGCACAGGGTTGGTGGAGATCTCCAGGTCATGGTGAATGAGGGTGAAGGTGTCCACAGCCCCTGAGAGTGCAGTGGGGGGGAAGACACCAAGTTGAAGGGCTCAAGCCTTTACACTCAATAACAACACAGCAAGATTGTCAGCATGTTCTGACATTGTATTTGAGGATGTCAGTTGCCTCACAAAATAAAGTAGAACATTAGAATGGATTTTAGCATCCAAACAACATGATTAAATTCAGGGAATTTTTTAAAAATATGATATAAAACAGTGCATATATGAGCTCTATGGGTTGGCTTACCAGCTTGTTTTTTCAGAAGGTCTTCCTTCTCGTTGCGCCGTAGCTCTGGGGGTTTGATCTGCGTGGCCAGCTCAGGGTCGATGTCGTGGCTGTAGCCGATGTAGTACATGCGACAGCTGCAACGAGAGATGATACGCTGGACCTGCTGGGTGTCATTCACCTGGGCCGGCTGGTTCCAGTCTGGATTCACAGAGAGGAAGTGTTACATTTACCTTGACACAAGTTAAAAGGGTAATTCCACCACTTAACCTAATTTTAATTATCATCGTGGTACTTTCTTAGGACCTTTTTAACTATAGAACATAGAAATGTGCAGTTTACACATATGTAGACACTGGCATGGTGCTGGAGATAATGAATATGAGGAATTCCCCTTTAAGGAAAGATTCAAATCAAGATGAGATGTTCAGCTTTGTAGGGCCAGGGTTTAAACATAGTGCATTCTATGAAGTAGAGTATGTGTGAGGAGCAGCAGTACCTGTGGTGGTGCTGACCATGCCTCCAACAGCCTGGCCACTCTCCATCAGCTCCAGCACTGAGTCCAGGTGACGCTGCCTGTGCTCCTCAATGTTTTTCACCTGCAGACGCACCATGCACAACCAAGGCAAAGACACACGGTCAAAGCTGTGACAGCACCCTGAACGGCTAACTGCATAAATCCACTCTCTGTTATGCAACTTGGACTTGAGCCTGAATGTAAGCCATGAGCCATGCACAACACATCACCATTCAATGCTTCAGATGATCATTTATGGTAGTTCTTGTTAAAGCTGCAATGTAACTTTTTGGCCGACCCGACCAAATTCACATAAAATATGAGAGTTATAGATCTGTCACTCTCATAGAAAGCAAGTCTAAGAAGCGGTAGTTTGTTCTATGTGCACTATTTCTATGCTTCCTTTTCTTAAGTTTCGTTTTTGTGTCTGACTTCTTTTTTTTCTTTTTTTTTACACCAGCTCCAAACAGCTGAAAATACAATATTTTTGGTTATGGAAAAGATATTTCACAATGGTTTAGATGGTACAATGATTATCTACACAATAATAGTCCCCTGTAGCTCAGTTGGTAGAGCATGGCACTTGCAACGCCAGGGTTGTGGGTTCGTATCCCACGGGGGGCCAGTATGAAAATGTATGCACACACGTGGATAAGAGCGTCTGTTAAATAGCTAAAATGTAAAATGTAAATGTACTTGCTTGCTTTGTCACAAACTGAAATTAGGCGAACTATTAGAATTTTAGCAACCAGGAAATTTTTTAAGACCCTGTTAATAATGGTTTCAATGGCCCACCTCAAGCCACAGCTGCCAGTCCTCCTGTTCTGAGGGGTTGGGCTCCATGGTGGCAAAGTACTGCATGCCATCCAGCAGACAAGTCCAGGTTGTCTTCTGCTTGAGGGTGTCGCTGTACCAGGCCGGGTGGTGCTCACACTGCAGCAGCTGGGCCTTGGCAGCAGACACCAGCACGCAGCCAGCCGTCTCTGTGCCACGCAGCATCATCTACAGACAGACAGCAGGGCAGGATTATAACCCTGGAGACTGGAGTGTCACATGCTAAATAAATGACTGGCAGAACATTTTAAATTAGAAGTTGCTAAAAATAGAACAAGTTCTGTTTTCTGTATTGCTAAGGATTCGGTTTTCTGTATTGCTAAGGATTCTGTTTTCTGTATTGCTAAGGATTTGGTTTTCTGTATTGCTAAGGATCCGAAAAGATTGAAACGCAGAACATTCCTTCAATATTTGTCTATGTCCATTAAGGTCCTGTTAGCAAACATAATTGTTACCTTTGGGGGCAAATAAAAGTGTGATTGGCCCACCGCGCTTTACAATCTTAATCTGATTTGCCTGGCCCACCGCGCTTTACAATCGTAATCTGATTTGCCATGAACCTAAACTCCCAGACTAGTGGTCCGTTGTACCTGACAGTTGACCAGCTCGATGAACCAGTTGCGGTTGTAGACGTCGTCTGTCTGGCAGGCAGCGATGCCACACAGCTGATCACTCACACCAGAGTCCTCCTCTGAGAACACCACAAACTTATCAGTCTCCTCAATCAGCTTCTGCAGCATGGACGTCCCTGCAGAGAGGAGGAAGGAAATTGAAGAAACAGAGTCAGTAAATTCTCATATTGAAAGACCCTTCATGTGGACTGGCTGGTCTAGCAGTAATGTTGCAGCCTCTGGCATACATACACTTCATGACCAAAAGTATGTGGACACCTGCTCGTCGAACATCTCATTCCAAAATCACGGGCATTAATATGGAGTTGGTCCCCCCTTTGCTGCTATAACAGCATCCTCTTCTGGGAAGGCTTTCCACTAGATGTTGGAACATAGCTGCTGGGACCTGCTTCCATTCAGCCACAAGAGCATTAGGGAGGTTGGGCACTGATGTTGGGCGATTAGGCTTGGCTCGCAGTCGGCGTTCCAATTCATCCCAAAGGCGTTCGATGAGGTTGAGGTCAGGGCTCTGTGCAGGCCAGTCAAGTTCTTCCAATACCGATCTCAACAAACCATTTCTGTATGGAGTTCGCTTTGTGCACAGGGGCATTGTCATGCTGAAACAGGAAAGGCCCTTCCCCAAACTGTTGCCACAAAGTTGGAAGCACAGAATCGTCTAGAATGTCATTGTATGCTGTAGCGTTAAGATTTCCCTTCACTGAAACTAAGGGGCCTAGACCGAACCATGAAAAGCAACCCCAGACCATTATTCCTCCTCCACCAAACTTTACAGTTGGCACTATGCATTGGGGCTGGTAGCGTTCTTCGAGCATCCGCCAAACCCAGAGTCTCCTGTCGGACTGCCAGATGGTGAAGCGTGATTCATCACTCAAGAGAAAGCGTTTCCACTGCTCCAGAGACCAATGGCGGCGAGCTTTACACCACTCCAGCCGATGCTTGGCATTGCGCATGGTGATTTTAGGCTTGTGTGCGGCTGCTCGGCCATGCAAACCCATTTCATGAAGCTCCCGACGAACAGTTATTGTGTTGAAGTTGCTTCCAGAGGCAGTTTGGAACTCGGTAGTGAGTGTTGCAACCAAGGACAGACAATTTTTACACGCTACACGCTTCAGCGGTCCCGTTCTGTGAGCTTGTGTTGCCTACCACTTCGCGGCTGAGCTGTTGTTGCTCCTAGACGTTTCCACTTCACAATAACAGCACTTACAGTTGACCGGGGCAGCTCTAGCAGGGCAGAAATTTGACAAACTGACTTGTTGGAAAGGTGGCATCCTATGACGGTGCCACGTTGAAAGTCACTGAGCTCTTCAGTAAGACCATTCTACTGCCAATGTTTGTCTATGGAGATTACATGGTGGTGTGCTTGATTCTATACACCTGTCAGCAACAGTGTGGCTGAAATAGCCGAAACCACTCATTTAAAGGGGTGTCCACATGTATAGTGTATCTACAGTGTTGACATGGGTTCGAAACCGGCCTGGCGGCCTTCCCCCACTGTCATCCTCTTTCACAATCTGTTCAATAAAATCTGTAAAGCTCTGAAAAATATATATTTAAAAAGAAAATCATATAAAATAGCATTCATTCACAATAAGTTAGGTTGCACTTCAGTTACTCCAGGGGAAACATCCTACCTTCGTGATGGCTCTTCTCAGGGCGGCTGGTGCTGGGCATGGTTGAGGTGGAGGGGGCTGTGCTGGGGCCGGCGGAGTAGTTGGACAAAGAGCGCTTGTGCTTCTTGGCAGCTTGCAGTGTAGTGTCTATCCTCAGGCCCTTCAGAGCCTCTGTGGAGAGGTTCCTCTTGAGAACGGCTGCCTTCTTGTAGCCGTCGTACAGACCGAACGCTATGTTCCTGTTAGTGGTGGTCCAGGAGGCTCGCAGGTCAACCAGGCACAGCTTGTGGGTGTAGGGGGCATTCGCCTCATCTTTTGGGTTCACCTCCTGTCACAATGAGAAACACCATTAATATGCTTCACGTTTTTAAAAGAGATCTAGCTACACCTTTTGACTGGAGAACTACAAATCAAGGGTTGAGACACAGAGCCAGAACAAATATAATTAATTTAAATCTCACTACAATGGTTAAGAAGCTACTGTGTGAGTCCCAACTTGCGCCCTATTGGCCCTGGTCAAAAGCAGTGAACGACATAGTGAATAGGGTGCAAATGGAGACGCAACCTGTGCCATCAACTTTGGGGTGTCTACCATCCCCACCCGTTGTCTTACCTCCTCCATGCGGTTGCTCTGGCGCTGGTAACTGAGGGAGGACAGGCCGAGCAGGTGGGTCTTCTTCACCTGGGCATTGATCTGGTGGTCGGCCGTCTCATCCCAGGTGGAGGCCATGAGGTGCACCGTCATCAGGGACAACTCCGACACCATCTGGGTCACGTTCCACTCTGAGATCAGCCTCCTCATCACCGTGCCCGCTGAGAGAACGGACAGACGGACAGGACAGGGAGACAGACGACACACACACATTCGGGGTTAGACCAACAGGCAGGCTGTCATTTGAGATGCAACCAATAAAATAAATACCAATAAGACCATTGTGTTGTGCCCCCTCTTCTTACCCTGTGGGATGAGTCTCTGAGCCCCTCTGGTGAAGACGTGGCCTTTGCTGCACTCCACCTGGATGCCCCTCTGCTGAGCGAAAGAGGCCCAGTAATGCACCTGGGCAGGAGACACAAGGTCAAAGGTCAAATCTCAAATGTTAGCGCTCATAGGAGGTAAAAAGAACATGCAAGGGACAGTGCTCTCTGAAAACATGGAATCAGTAATAAGAGATCATATAAGCAGAAAGACTGATGTCTTTAAAATTACAATTTTATCCTATATTGACAAAGCTTTGTCTGCTTTGTTCTTGGGATGTAGGCTGAACATTAGCAGTGAGTGGATGAGTCCCAAATAGCACCCTATTCCCTATATAGTGCACTACTACTGGTCAAACTATTGCACTATAAAGGAAATAGGGTGCCATTTGGGACACACCCATAGTGTTGGTGATTTACTCACTTGTAGTTGAGGAAAGGCTGCTGTATAGGACATCTGTTTGTAGTGCTGGCCCAGCTTCTTTCGTATGGGCCTGAGGCTGTGGAAGAGCTTGCCTCTGCAGATGGGTCTGGAAACGCTGGTCCAGGTGGCCCAGAAGTTCTGCATCCAGCGCAGGGTACTGCTGTACAGGAGGATTCTGGGCTGGCACGGCTCTGAGAGACAGAAATAAAGAGACAGTCAACATCAGAGCTAATGATTGTTTGATTATTCGTCTTGACTATTGCATCCAAGCTAAATACATACACTTGATTTAACAAGTGTACACTGTGTCCCAAATGACACTATTACCTACATTACTTATTTGACTAAGGTAACCGGACAATCGCCTCACCTGTGCCACAGTGTTGGTTGAGGTCCATGGTGATGGAGAGGTTGAGGTTCTCTGAGCGGAAGGCTCTGAAGGAGTCGTGAGGTTGTCCTGAGGTCACATCAGCTACGTTCTCTGCACAGCAGAGCATTACAGCGTGATGGTCATGGGGGTTGCCATGACAAAGCCACTGGAGGTCAAGGGTCATGCACAGATTTGGCAGGTGCAGGAAACAGATGTCGTCATACCTGAGAAGAACAAAAAAAAAAGAAAAGAAAGCAACAACAAAAATCACTAATTCTGAACAATTTCCCAAAACATGAAATTCTAAATGTTTCACAGGTGAAGCTGGTTCCAGTATCTCTCTGATATTTGAAAGCCAGATTTCGGTCTGCCACCTACTTGGAGGCTGTCCTGACATTGACATCCATGTCACCTTTGAAGACAAACTGCCCAGGGTTCCACTCATAGTTTACTTTGATCCATTCCCAGTGCATGTTCTCTGTAGTGTTATAGGGGTCCTACAAAATAGCAAAATTATGTCAAACACAATTGCTGCTAATCCTAATTCTCAGGCCAACACATTTTCCAGAGACAGTAAGTGGCTAAGAAGTGTTGATCAGACTGTGTGTTAACCTCTGTGGCCAGCTGATGGAGGTTGGCCTGTTCTATGTCCATGATCCAGCGTCCATGTACCAGCAGACGACTCTTGTCCCACCAGGCCAGAGGAGGGGAGGGGTCAACCGTGGGTTTAGTCAGCAGATCAACCACCTGGCCAATCAGGGTCCAGGCTGGGTCCCAGCAAGGCCCCCACACTATAGTGTACAAGGATATATTGGCTGCATGGAGAGAAGAGGAGATGGGAAAATAAGTTGAATTAGCACAACTGGCAGTATATGTTTAGAGATTAGATAACACTACATTAAACTAACAAATCCAGATTCATATAAAGTTATGTGATTGACCGCTATGTGTCTATTGTTGAAAATAAACACAAATGTTCATCACAAAAATAGAGGATCGCGCTTCATTGAAACACTTGACTCACATTTGAAATCGCAGTAGAACTTGAGTGGTGGCATGTTCCTGTAGACAGTTACATCTCCCCATGGCTGGCCTAGTGGCACTGTCTGCCTGCGGCGAGCCCGGCCCTGCCCGTCCTGCTCTGTCCCGATCAGGCGGCCTGACAGCTCCCAGTCTCGGATCTCAAACAAGTAACGAGGATAGTCCCGGATTCTCACTGGCACAGGGGGAGAAATAATTAAGTATAAATATAATATTATCAATATTCATAGAAATAATTAAGGTATGGTCAAATGTAGTGGACTATAAAAAGGCAATAGGGCACCATTTGGGACATAATCCCATCACTCACCCAGGAAGGCAGTGAGGTTGAACTTGACTGCCCGGCACCACTGGACCACCAGGGGGAGTCCATCTCTGGGGAAGGGGCTGACTCCGTCGATGTCCCTCAGCTGCTCGCGGACGCGTTCCAGCCCGTGGAGGGACTGGTCGGCCAGAGCCACCAGCTCCAAGTCGGACACCGTCCAGGTCAGCAGAGACTTCCTCATGGGCGTGTTGGAGTAGAGGCGACGGGAGCGCTGGATGTAGATCTCTATGTGTTTGCGCTCCAGAGACGTATATAGCTCTTCTATCTTCCTGGCGGGCAACAGTTCTCCGTGCTGCTTTCGTAGGTCAGCCACCTTCTTGTCCAGCAGCTGGAGCCTCTTGGAGCTCTCCTTGCTCTCGTCCTTCATCAGCTCATAGTTGTCCCTCAGCTTGATCTCAAACACATCGTCCAGGAAGACGAAGGAGAACTGGCTGATCTTGAAGACCAGGTCTGGGGGCAGACGCTGGGGGTCTGCGGTCTGGCTGGGGCTGCTGTGCAGGGACTTGAGCCACTTCTGAACGCTGATGAACTTGTCAAAGGTGTTGGAGAAGTTGTACTGGTAGGGAAACTCCACAGCTAGGCAGGGGCAGGTGAACACCCAGGCACGGTTGTGTCGGGTGGAGAGGAAGGGGAAGAAGTGGCGTTGGTCCAGGGCCTGATCAGGGTGCGTCTGGACTTCCAGGTCCTTGAAGGAGAATATGTCGTTGCCGTCGAAGTTGAGAAACATGTGTGGCGAGCGGACGTTCATGGAGCCGGAGTGTGTGGAGAGGGACAGGGCGTCTGTGTGCAGCAGGAGGTAGTTGAGCTCCGTCACCTGGGCTGTGAAGCGGGTTCTGCCCAGTTCTACACGCACAGACAGGTCTTTGACCCTACTGTGGGCTGGAGAAGTCTTAGTAGATCCACACTCTGATGAATCTGCTAAACTATTGTCCTCTCTTTTCTCTGTCAGGCCTAGAGAGTCACACAGAGTATCCCAGCAACCCTGGCTCTCTGTCGCGTGGTGATACAAAAACATGTGGTCTGACGGCGTCCATTGCACTGCCAGCTCCTCTTGACACTGGACCTGCACAAGGGAAGAGGACAATGCACGTGAACTTATCTGAATAACACTGTCAATCAAGAAGAAGGAATAGGCCTGACGGACTGACGGCAGGATGAGTAACTGTAACCTACCTCCACGTTCCCGGTGGTGACGTGGTAGCAGATGGCCAGGGTGGAGAGGCTGAGGACAGGGTTGGGGGTTTGGGCTGAGGGACAGCAGGGCTCCATGGTCTCTGTGAGAGCCTTCACTACAGACAGACACACACCCTGGACAGACACTGTGGAGCTTTCCGCCGAGCCTTGGGCCTTCACTGTGTCCACCCGCAAAGACACGGCTCCTAACACCACACAGGAGCCAGTTACCATACAGAATGTAGGCCTTGTCAGAGATGGAGATTAAGGATCCATCCAAAATGGCACCCTATTCCCTATATAGTGCACTAATTTTGACCAGGGGCCATAGGGCTCTGGTCAAAAGTAGTGAACTATATAGGAGATGGGTGCCATTTGGGACGCACCCTAAATAACACTTCCCCTTTAACTTACCTGCTACATTGGAGAGTGTGAACACATTGACATCCTCCAGGTTACACTCAATCTTAAAATAAAAGGCACCCTGACTGGGGGAGGTTATCCCATCAACAAGGGCAGGTACAGGCACCACATCTGGCTGCTCCGAGGCCTCCAGCTTCCTGCCGTTGTCCAGGTTACAGAGGGCCAGTAGGCGGGACAGGCACAGGGCACAGGTCTCTGACACCTCCAGCTGTAGGCCCTTCAGACTGGACTCCACACTCACACTCTCAGAATGGCTACTGGACTCACTCTGGGGCTTGTTGAAGCTCCCCTGGGGAGACAGGGACAGCAAAGACAACAATGTCTGGTGTAGTATTAGTCAAATACTAATCATGGCTGTGATCATCAGGTCAATACAGGAAATGAGGGAAAGTAGGGTATTAGTTTAGAGGATGGTCAATTTCAATGATTTATGAATAGAGTGTAATTTCAGAAAATGATTTCCTGTAGCCTGATTCTGATGTTCTTCATCACATCATTGGAACCCAGGGGAAACCATAGGGAGTAGTAGTTAGTGAGTAACCCTAAATAGCTATTGCCTACCTTGTTGTATGCCTGCGTTACCTGCAGTGTAAGGGAGTCCAGGATGAGTGCTTCCCCCCACACGTGTTTGCCAGGGGGGTGGGGTGCCTGCTGGATGTGGGAGCCCTGGCCCACCCTCCACCAGAAGTGGTCCAGGGACAGAGAGAGGCGGCGGTGAACATTCTGGAACTTGAGGCTCTCTGCGTTTGTGCTGATGTCCAGGAGGTGCTGCATCTCTACATTATACATTACATATTTAGATCTACTGAAAATCACAAATCACATTACTACATTTTGGGATGCAACTCTAACTCTACTCACTATGTATAGGTGTGTGATGATTCCCGTGGTGTAAAAGGATATTGCATTTAATTCCCATATATACAGGAATAAAGTAATTGTATTTAATATGTTACAGAGTGGCAAAAGCTAACTGTGCCTTACAAAAACACTTATGATGACTAATCTAATCTATCAGGGCATGTTATGTTTGGAAAGGGTTGATTCAACAGCTACAGCACGTCAAGTACCATGATTCATCTCCTGAAACTGCTGCAATGTTGAAAGCAGAATGAACTGAAGAAAAATACCCACTGCTGTCCATTAGCATTCCTGTCATTCCTCTCCAGGCAAGACTAAACTTTGTGTTCCCACAACAACATATTCTTGACCTTTAATGCAACGGGAGTATATTTTGACCATGCCCTGTGTGAGTATGTGTGTTGTACCTGTGCTGACTGAGATGAAGCCCAGGGCAAAGGGAGGAGTGTCTCCCAGCTGGACAGACACGTTGACATTGGACACCGAGGAGCCGATCATCACTGGGGCGTCCAGGTGGGGGAAGTTCCTGTAGGACGGGAGGGTATGCAAATACTCCACTGGACTACACACCACACCACAATATACCACCAGATACAACAGAAACATGAGGATGAAGACAGGAGAAGATTAGAGTGTTAGTTGTTTTCAGTTGGGCTCAAAATCAAAAGAAACCATGCTATAGGGCCAGGTTAGTAATGTATGTTGTTGGATATCGTCTTTACATCCGTTTCAAGCAATCAACTGGTGTGCTTGACATTCTCCTGCCTGGTTTGTCAGTTGAAAATGCTCATACCTCTTTCTATGAGCTGCTTTCCTATGAATAAGCTGTTTCCATGGAAACAGGTCTAGCCAATGGGAGAACTCCTGGTGACGGTAGTGGATGATGCAGGTGTTGACTGTGACTGACCCTGAAATGTCCACTGATGTCACCTGGGGCATGAGTGGGAGATGAGCAAGAGACTTCAGATCAAACTTATTTCTTACAAGAGGTCAAATGTCAAGCATATTTGCAAAGAGCTTTGATGATGCAGTGCAACTATGAAAACTAGTAACCGTATCAATCAAATCCGAAGCACACCACTCACCTGCAGGACAGTCCTGAGGGTGTTAAGGCAAAGGATTCTCTGTCTGCTCTGGGAGAGGAGAAGCCCATCTGTTGATACAAAAACAAGGAATGGTTATTTTCCTCCCTCCCAGACCCTCCCTTTCCCTCCTCTATGGCTACATCCTAAACGGCAACCTATTCCCTATATAGTGCACCATGTAGGGAATAGATTGTCATTTGAGACGCACATCTTTCTGGTGCCCAGTGCCCAGCTCTCCACTCACCCTCCAGAAGTAGCTCCAGGCTGCTCTGAGGGAAGCTCATCTCAGGGGTGAAGCTCCTGAGGGGCAGCTGCTCGTCCTCACGTCCGTATCCCACCTTTAGAGACTTTAGGGTCCAGTTCAAGTGTCTGGATGATTCAGATATACAGTCAGAGGAAGAACAAAATGACAGTGTGCCTTTTTTTGTAATAACAAAAACAAAAAATATGATTCATACTAACTCTGTGCCCTATGACTCACCTTTTCTGGCTGTGCATGGACAGGGTTATACTAGTATTCTCAAACTCCATGTTGACCTTCTGGGGCACCAGCTGATGAAACTGGTCCACTGCTTCAGTCTGGATATACTCGTCCTTTTCACATTCTAGAACAAAATGACAACAGAGAGAAATGGTTGTGAATAATGCATCGCCGAATGGTTCTCAATATCACCTCACAACAGCCATACAACAACACCACGTCTGCGTCTCAAATGACACACTTTTCCCTAAAGTAGTGGACTATGAAGGGAATAGGGTGCCATCCTTGTTAAAAGTAGTGCACTATATAGGGAATAGGGTGCCATTGGGACACAACCCTTTGCACTTTCTCACCGTCTGCAGAGAGAATGCTCGCCAGAGGAATTGGTGGAAGCAGTAGCTGACTGAGAAACAGGCCCTCGTGCAGCTCAGCCAGCAGTGTTCTCACACACAGGGCCAGTCGACCTGGACGCACCTCTGGCAGGCTGACATCCCCAGACAGCACCAGGCTCAGGGACACCTCCGCCAGACATGTATCCTGCTGAGCAGTGAGTTTGGACAATGCAGTGAAATACATTGTGTAGTAACTCTTCTTTAAAGAGACACAAGCAAAAGATTGCTATGTTTATATGGGAAGAAACTCCACTTACTAATCGACTGCTTTTAAGCACTTTACTGCTTAGCTGCCCCACAGAAAAGTCCCAGGCCAACCTGTTATGAAAGTTTGAGAAATTGTTATGAACATTTAAATAGTCAGGCTAAGCTAAAAAGCATGATCTGTTTAGATGAAGTTAGAGTGTGTGGAGGTTTAAAACCTTTTGCCCTGGTGGTCGAGCAGTAGGTCGATACTTGAGGTGGTCATGTGCCATAGAGACTCTGACAGGGCTAGGTTTAGCACCATCACGTTGATGGAGTCAATATGGAAGGACAGCAACTGAGAGCAGAGAGACGGCAGTTAAGTGAGCTGAGAGCACTGTTTTTCATGAATAATTTAATGAGTAGCATTCTTATGTGAACAGATGCGTGTTGGTCCCTACCTGGGAGAGGAACCGCAGGGCTGCGGGGCTAAGGGGAACCTTCCCTGACTCTCCTCCATCACGGCTCTTAGGCGCCCGAGGTCTTAGAGGCTGCTGCAGATCCACTCTCACTCTGGTCTCGCCCACACACAACGCCAGGCACCTCCTGTGAAAAAAACCCAGAGTTCAAAACCTTGTATTGTTGAATGATTCACAGGCCCTTTCCCTTAAAGGCCAAGATGCCTGAGAGATATGCAATTAAGTTATGAGATATTATGAGGGTATAAGATTGTATAAACATGTCTTTAAAACACTCACGGCAGGTTCTGGTTTAAAAGTTTGCTTGAAATCCATATCCTGTCTATTTCCTGCAATAAAAACAAGGAGAAATGCACCTGTTTTACAACTCAATTGTAGTCTTACGAGTTGAAAAAGTGTTTAATCTACATTGTGTGACTTAGAGACAATACACAAATAAATACCCTTCCCAATGAAAACAGAGAAAAATTATTTCTAGGGATGTAACAATTCGGGGAGATGCATCGGTCCCAGATTCAAATGTTTAAAATGCAAGTGCATCAGTACACGGACCCCAAACCGATCCAAATGTACCATGCAGCAGTCAGAAAATCGATACAAACGTTACAAATCGCCGGTTCACAAAAATGTTTTGCTCATATTACATTTCTTCTACCTTCCGAAAATACCTCTCATATTGTGACAACTGATGCTTCCGCTCCTTAAGCGTCAACTGCATGTAACTGTGTTGAGTCATTGATCTGTGAGTCATTGATCTGCAAGTGATTTTGCATGCCGAACAACCCCAGGCAATATCAGTAGCCTTGTCAAACTGAGAACTGTGCCCAGCTTCGCACGTTGAACAACGTGAGGTAGGCACGGTGTTGCCAATTTAGCTGGGGGGGGGGGGGGGGGGGGGGGGGGGGGCTGGAGAGGGCGACCGCATCTGTGCCGCAGCAAGGCAAATTGGAGCTGTGAAGTCCTCGCGGTAACGGCAAAACGTAATCTAGCGACAAATGAAGGAGCCAATAGCGATTCTCACTGAAAAATTGTTGGGAACACTGGGTAGGTGGCCTGTTCCTGATCTTGCACATCTGTGTGTCACCTTTGGCATTCAAATGCTAAAATGGCTTGAGTGATAGTCTTTATTAGTTTATTACCTAAGTAATTCGCTAGATTATTGTTATCTATGCGCTGTTGAAAATAGTGTTTTACCTGAATAATAGTAAACTACCAGAGAATTTTATTTGTCACATGCGCCGAATACAACAGGTGTAGACCTTACAGTGAAATGCTTACTTACAAGCCTTTAACCAACAATGCAGTTAAGAAAGAATTCCCCAAAAAATAATCAAAAAAATACAATCTAAAATAATAGGAAATAAAAGTAACAAATAATTAAAGAGCAGCAGTAAAAATAACAATAGCGAGGATATATACAGGGGGTACCGGTACCGAGTCAAAGTGCGGGGGCACAGGTTAGTCGAGTAATGGTAGAGCATGGCGCTTGCAACGCCAGGGTTGTGGGTTCGTTTCCCACGGGGGGCCAGTATGAAAAAATTTATGCACTCACTATCTGTAAGTCGCTCTGGATAAGAGCGTCTACTAAATGACTAAAATGTAAATGTAATATGTACTTGTAGGTAGAGTTATTAAAGTGACAACGCTCATCTGGCTATACCTGCTGACAGTGGAGGCTCCTCAGAGGATGAAGGATTTTTTAGATAAAATGTTTAGATAAAACTATACTAAATATATTCACATCACCAAATAATTGATTAAAAAACATTATTTTGTAATGAATGTCTACAGTAGCCTCAACAGCACTCTGTAGGGTAGCACCATGGTGTAGCCGGAGGATAGCTAGTTTCAGTCCTCCTCTGGGTACATTGACTTCAGTACAAAACCTAGGAGGCTCATGGGTCACACCCCCTTCCATAGACTTCCATAGTAATTATGACAACTTCCGGAGGACGTCCTCCAACCTATCAGAGCGCTTGCAACATGAACTAACATGTTGTCCACCCAATTAAAGGATCAGAGAATTAAATCTAGTACTGAAAGTATAAGCTACAGCTAGCTAGCACTGCAGTGCATAAAATGTGGTGAGTACTTGACTCAGAGAGCGAGAAAGACAATAGTTGAATAGTTTTGAACAAATTAATTTATTCAAAAATGAAGAAGCGAGAGAGAGAGCTAGCTATATTTCGTTGTATTTTTTTTCCCACTTTCACTTACTTAGCGAATGCAGCTAGCTAGTTTAGCCTACTCAAAACACCCAGCTCAAACAGAGAGGGATCATATGTTAGCTAGCTGGCAATGGCTATCCAACACTGGAACACTTCCAAGTCAAGGTAAGCTTTTTGTTTTATAAATGTATTGCTACCGGGGCCGGCCGATGTAACTGCTAAACTGTTTGCTGACTGTACAATGTACTGCATGATTGTAGCGGGTTTACATTTTACATTTACATTTTAGTCATTTAGCAGACGCTCTTATCCAGAGTGACTTAGTTACTGAGTGCATTCATTTTCATACTGCCCCCCGTGGGAAACGAACCCACAACCCTGGCGTTGCAAGCGCCATGCTCTACCAACTGAGCTACAGGGGACTGTTTACTAACGCGTTAGTTCCAGTAGCTATGTTGACTATGATATTAGCTAATATGGTAACAACGATGTAGGCTACAACGAGCAAAGTAATCATGCTGTTTGTGTGTGTTGTTTCTTAGGCAGAAGCAAACGGAACAAAACGGTGATAAACATACTTTAATTGTTCCAATAGAAACTCTTGTTTGCAACTGCTGGACTAATGATTACATCTTAGATCAGCTAGATGCAGGCAAGTGTGCAAGGTGGTATTGAATATGTCAATGTCTGTCACCTTGATTACTCTACATTTTGTCTCGACATGTGCACCTACGCTGTAAACTTTCATTCATAGGTTAGGTTGTAGCAACCGCAAAAATTATAGTATCATGTAGTAGCCTAAACCTATCGATGTTACATTGAACTGGGTGAATGGAATATGAATGACAGTCATACAATATGCTGTAATAGAAATAAGGCCATGCTCATAAAAAAAAGAATCGTCCTCCCTCATCTTAAACGGCACTGACCACCACTGCCTGCTGAATAGGGCTTACAATACATTTTATTGTTCAGGTTCACCATCAGCAATAGTTTTGCTTTAAACAAATCAGTGTATTTTTACATATACAGGGTAAAGTTGATAATTTCATAACAAGGGAAGCAATCACTTTTGCGAGGTGCACTGCATGGCCGAAGCGAGAAGAGAAGATCACTCCGTAAACGGTCAAAACCATTCGATTATGAGATGGAGGTGAAATCCAAAATTGTGCTATACAGTGAGTTCCTTCAGAAAGTATTCATACCTCTTGATTTATTCCACATTTTGTTGTGTTACATCCTGAATGCAAAATGGAATAAATATATATTTTTTGTCACCCATCTACACCCATCAGCAGCAGATTTGAATTTAGAATGGAAAATGAATGTGTTTATGCAACTAATGTTAATACGTTGAATCGTAACGCATCGAACCAAATCGCATCGATTCGTTCTCTAATCAAACCGAATCGTTTCAAACTAAAACGTATCGTTCCTGTATGGTATCGAAGCACATGTACCTAGCTAGATATGTATCGGAAAGATGCTCATCCATAAATTTCATTTCATAAGCCACACTCTCTGCGTAAATGTCGTGTACAAAGCCTCTTAGCGGTGTCACCTACCAGTGTGTGCTGGGGCTGAAACTGGATACTGATTCCACACACTGAAAAAAGCCCCACTGATTTGATCTTCAGCTCAGCGTTCAGTGTGTTGTGGAAGAACCGTACCGCCAGGCTGCATATGAACCATCTGAAAACAAGCAGAGAGAACATACCATGTCAACTGATTTTATAATGTCACCGGTCATAAAGAAATTATACATGGAACAGTCACTTATCATCTGCGTCCCACATGGCACTATTTCCTACATAGTGCACTTATTTTGATATGGGTCAAAAGGAGTGCACTACATAGGGAATAGGGTGTCATTTTGGGATGCTACCATCATTAGTGTGCCACCTATCAACGATGACTAATCTTGTCTCTCACTTCTCCATCAACAGAGCTGTGTGCTTGCCTGTCATATTGAGTTCCATCAAAGGACAGGCTGGCACTTGTGTTTGTGCACAAAGACAGGGCATTGTTCTAGCCAACTCTTGCAGCAAAGCTTCAGCAGTTCAGTTGTCTGATAGCCCAAGTCACTCCCATTACAACATTTAGTGGGTTCTCTCCATTTATCAAGTCACATGAATAGTGATTTTCAGAGTCAGGTATTCCAAATTAAAAGGTATGCATAGATACTTTCGGAAAAGGGGACAGCTGCACTATTTTATGAAAATTAAAAGGTATGCATAGATACTTTCGGAAAAGGGGACAGCTGCACTATTTTATGAATAGGCAAGAGTTGTTCTAGCAATAGAAGAAAGCTATATAGGACAGGAATATTATGTGAAAGTGTTCTTCCACCATGTTAAGGCATGTTTTCTTACCTGAAGAGTAGAACAGATAGTATCAGGAGCAGGAGAAGTGCTAGTAAGACGATCAGCAGGAGAGACATTCTGTCCTGATGTTGCGCCCTCATTCACACCCAATGTGTGGTCATGGGGCTGGTTCTTTTGATTTCAATGCCACACGGTGGGAAATTAATAGCCAGCTCAGCTCCTCTTCGGAGCCCGGCCGGAGACACCTGTCATGCAGGTGCCCCGAGCTTAATGTGACGTTATGACTTGTTAGCTAAAGATTGAAGTACATGCATGTCACTATTCAAGAGCTATTAAATAACATATGCTAGCTAACGTTGTCTTGTCTAGTCTGGAAAATCTGATAGCTACACTTTTCTAGCAAGCTCTCAGTGCCAGACTGTGTAGTATGCTAACTAACGTCGCTACCTAACGACGTTACTGTCACAAAAAATTGCGTTAACAGTTTGAAGGAACCGATATAGCTAGTTGGCTAGATGGATAGGTAGCACTGGCTCACAGTTTCGAGTAGCGAGCTAGCTAACTATAGTCAGATATCACTGGTCAGTTACTAGCTAGCTAGTAACGTTAGTTGGCTAGCTAAATAGCCACGTAGCCTACAGCGTCAATTTAAACCAATGTTGACAAACTTGGTAGCTAGATAACAAGTATAAGCCCCGTTTCAACCTCTTGAAAATCTGACACACTCAAATGTTCTTATCCCGTCCGGAGGGTTCTCATCCTCCTTACATTTTCAGTGGCAAAGCACAATCATCTTCTAGGTTTGTTGTCCACAACTGTAAACAGATGAGCAGAAACCAAAAAGTAATTATGTAAATGGCCGACAAATTTGCTACCCGGAGTTCGAAACGCCTCAAACTCAACCCATTCTGGATTTCTCTGGCCTAGCTACTCCTTCTTCTTCTTTGATTAGGTTTAACGGCGGTTGGCATCCAATTTGTTTGCATTACCGCCACCTACTACTGGAGTACAACTCCCTTATATTTTGCTTGAAAAATAAAATAAAGAAATACCCTACCTCTAACACTACACTCACCACAAAATGATGGGACATCACCACTTAACACTCCCTGTAACTCTTCTGATGTCAAGTCTCCCACTCCCAAATACCTCTCTGCAGCTTCCACCACAACCTCAATTTTCTTCGACTTAACCTCAATTTTCTTCGACTTACGTTCCATCTCTGCAGTACAATTAATAACCATTTATATAAATGCTAAAAATCCAATCTTACTGAAACATATAACACTTGTTGGCCTATCCCTCTGTACTGGTACATACCTACTACTCTCACCACTCCTCCCCCTTGACCCATCTTCCTCTACTTTCTTCACTGCCTCAGCATATGACAACTTCTTCACTACTCTTACCCTGGAAACCTCAACCTGCCTCTCTCGCACAGGACATTTCTGATCCCCAGCCCCATGGGCACCCCTACAATTAGCACATACCACTACTTTCCCCAATGCTACACATTCCTTTGTTTCATGCCCTTCTGCACACTTCTCATACCTTGGAACCTCCCTCCTACACACTGCTGCCACATGCCCATAAGTTTGACACCTGTAACATCGTAATGTATTCGGCACATATGCTCGTACAGGATAACTTATTTATCCTAACTTCACTTTGTCAGGCAAAGACTCAACTTCAAAACTCAAAAGAACAGACAATGACTCTTCTGTTTCCCCACTCTCGCCACCCTGTTTGCGTCGCACCAAACGACGAGCATCACAAACACCGGGAATCTTCCCCTTCAGTTTGTCAACTTTTACATTTACTGCTACCCCAGTAATCACTCCTTTCAACGGCACCCTTTTCTTGAGAGCGAAACAATTCACAATTCTTTCTCCCATTTGTTTAACTCCGAGTGCCTTCTCCCTCTGACCAACAGAAACACAAACAATTATCACTAGACTACTTCTGGTTACCCTCACCGATTCCACTATACCCAACGCATTTTTCACCCATCCTGAAACCACAAATGGATCAGCCAAAAGGCAAGGGTCCACTTTTTCCAAAAACTTCACTCCTACTGTCACAGACTCCTCTTTATCCTGACCCTCTCTGTGCAAGCCTCTGGCTCTGAGCACTTCACCACACCTACCACCTCACTTCCATTTCTCCTCCTGTCTTCAGCTCACTTTGCTTACATTTCCTACCATTCTTCTTTAACAAACCTTCTCCCTTTCTCCCGCCATTTTTTACCGACTCAAGCTCACAATCTTCCTCCCTCTCTCTCTTAGACCTCCTCTGCCTCTCTTTTTCCCACCATTCCTCCGTCATCGTCCAAGTATACGTCTCCTTATGATAATACTGCACTTCTCCTGACGTACATCTGTTTCTTGCTTTCTCAAGGGACGCCATTTACGAGGCTCTCCCCCTTCACGCCCATCGGCCAGCTTCTCTGTGCCCCACGTAAATGGCCTTGGCCTAGCTACATTGCACTTACTCATCTTTTCAATCAGTGCACACAAGTTTATTCAACAATTATTTCATATGCTTCTCCCTCTTTATTATGCATAACCACTCAACAGCTAGTTCAATAAGGGACCAGTCACTTCTTATTCAGTGTCATTCATCTCTTTTTGCCAAAAGGGAATCACTAGAAAATTATAGTAGGAGTTGTTTGCAAAGGTTAGGCAATTCTCCCATCTTGAAAATGTTCATGCCATCCCCTTTTGATATAGTTCACTTTCATTTCCCCATTTGATACAGTTCAATGAGCATGACACAGCTTCAACATCACATGATATGCATATGCCCTCTTGTTTCATTGGTTTTTCAACCTGCAGTGTCTGCACATTTCACAAACCTTGACCTACAATTTGTGCAGTGTGAGGATTTCAAATGGAAATTACTTTTCTACCATACACTTGCACTTCACTATTCTCATGAAGTCCGAATTATTACAGTGTTTTATTTATTTCATTGAGCTGAACAGGCACGATTGTTTTCATTGCATACACGAACAAGATTCATATAAAAGTGGTCCATGTTCATCAAGCTTCTGCCACAGTATGACTGAAATACAGGTACACTTTCAGTCTCCTAAGCATCTCTAAATTATGCTTCTGGTTGAGTAAAATCTACTGACATAGTGCAGCTAGAAGGGTAATGCCATATACGGGGCAAAAAGTCCAGACAATTAGAGAGCCCATGCTCTACATCTCTATTGGAGTGTTCACAAACACATCCAGGTACAGTGGTTGGAAATGTCCAGTAGACCCATCACAGCTCAGCTATGTTCTAAGCACTTATGCTGAAGCCTTCTGCTTGTTGTGCTTGGCAAACCACTCATCGCTTTTATCTTCAGCCATGGCCTGAAAATAAATTAGGGTAATAGATTAAGACTATGTACTCTGTGCTAATGCAAAGTATTGGTTTATTTGCATAATATTTCTAAATACCAACCTTATCCAGCAATGCATTTCCACTGGGGTCCATCTGGGAGAGTTGTCTGAATGCCTCATCTCCCACAAAGCAGATCTCATGGGCATCCTAGACCACAGATGACCAAAGTTATTATGTGGAGAATTTATTATTAATCAATTTTACCCATGTTAATCATTTGGTAATGCACTCACTGGATCAGCCAAAATGACCACTTCTACTGTAGCCTTCCCAGGGGTGTCCAGGCTAACCAAGGGAGTAAGGATTTTATGGTTTTCTTTTGTCATCAGGGCTTCAAGATCTGGCAACTAAAAATAATTAAACAAAAATGGTTAAATATTGCTTTCTGTGTTCATGTATGTAAAGAGTCTGTAGGGCAAAACTACTAAGAATTTAAAGCATTGTATAGACCCCTTTCTGTGTTTGCAAACACTGCCGCACGAGAGCGATGCGCGCAAGTTGGTGGTAGAACAAGGGGGAGTTCTTATAGAACACCAGCAAAAAAAAAGCCTCTATTTACATGTTGCTAATGAGTGATTTCACACTGCTTTTGGATTCTAATTGGATTTTAAGGCTCGTATGAATGTCCTGTTTAATATGTTTGTGTCATCGCAAATCAACTGTATCATACTTTTAAAAAATAAACTTCAACCAGTAAAATGGCTCTTTGGCTAGCTTTTCCTACAGCCTATGTAAATGATTGTTAGCATTCTAGCTAACAACTGCTGCATCCAAAATAGTTATTTTGCAAAGATCACAACCAAATATAATCTTAGCGACTGTTCAAGCTAGAATCAAAACATAATTGTAAGCATATGAGAACCCAAAAAGGTTATTTAGTTTAGAAGTAATAAAAACTTAAAATCTAGGCTATGTTGAATGGGCGCAGACGGCGATGGCTTTCTTACTGCCGCCAAGAGTTGCGCGCATCTGCGCGTGACATCAGTGTGTCGTGTACTGGAAAAGGGTCTATTACTTCACCTGCTCACGTGGACAAGAGAATGCTATCCTCCCGAAGGCTGTCCCATGATCTACTGTCCCACCAATGTTATGAAGCTCTAGTTTACACTGCAAATATACAGAAAAACACACACACCTAGCATTAGCACCATCTTATCAATTCATGCAAACACACAGTCGTGTTCTAAGTGTAGAACACAGGAGGCTGCTGAGGGGAGGATGGCTCATAATAATGGCCGGAATGGCATCAACCACATGGAAACCATTTGTTTGATGTATTTGATACCATTCCACTAATTCCGCTCCAGCCATTACCACGAGCCCGTCCTCCCCAATTAAGGTGCCACCAACCTCCTGTGGTGTAGAACCAAGTCTCTCTCTCACACACACACACACCTGAGTGTCTGTGAATCCCATCAGCACAGTCTTCTTCTCCTCATTTCTCTCCATCACCTTCATCCCCAGAAGGGAGGACCAGTAGTGTGTTGATTTCTGTAGGTCAGACACTGCCAGACACACCTTCTGTACAGGATCTTTAACCAAGTGAAAAACAGATACACATTCACAATATACAGGCAACTGCCAAAATAAAAGAAACACTTGAGTAAATGAGGGATACAAAGTATATTGAAAGCAGGTGCTTCCACACAGGTGTGGTTTCTGAGTTAATTACGCAATTAACATCCCATCATGCTTAGGGTCATGTATAAAAATGCCCAGTTGCCCATTCTTTTGGCTACCATGACTAGAATGAGAGATCTCTGACTTTGAAAGAGGGGTCTCAAAGCAGCATAGGGGGTTTAAAGGGTATGTGTGTCTCAGTCACCAGATCTCAATCCAATTGAACATTTATGAGAGATTCTGGAGTGGCGCCTGAGACAGCGTTTTCCACCACCATCAACAAAACACCAAATGATGGAATTTCTCATGAAAGAATGGTGTCGCATCCCTTCAATAGAGTTCCAGACACTTGTAGAATATATGCCAAGGAGCATTGAAGCGGTTCTGGTGGCGACCCAACACCCTATTAAGACACTTTATATTAGTGTTTCCTTTATTTTGGCAGTTACCTGGATGTAAGGAGTATTCATATCTAGACTGGTTCCAGATACGTTTGTGCTCCTGCCTACTCAATGCAAGCCAAACATGGCATGACAAGGAGTGGCATGATGGCACAAACAGACTGGTACCCAGGTTAATTAATTTCCTCCTGGACTTTAAATAAACATGGTAGGCTATAGTCTACTACTCTACTTTACAGTCTACTACAGCAATGATCTTCTGTGCAAAGCACTGTTGACCCACCATTGGGAGGCTGTTCTTTGTCCACCAGGTAGAAGTGGTAACCTCCTGGGGCCTCAGCCAGATAGAGAGCCTCTCCAACCTCAGTGAGGGGCCAACCAAGCCGCTTAGCATTGCTGACAGCCTGGCTAGACTGCAGAGTCAGACCCTGAAATAAAGACATGGTGGCATACAATGAGTTAAGATTAGGTTAAAAAATATATAAATATTGAGTGTTCATGAATAACCATTCACTTACCAGGAAGTCATTACCAAGGCGATATTCTCCCACTCCATAATTGTAGGTCAGCTCAGCCACAAAGTGATCATCCTCTGGACCAAAGCCGACCATTGTCTTGCTCCATTTTCCATCATAAGGGCTGAACACACACACAAGCAAGTAGGGCATCATATGAGAGAGAGCAAAACAGAGACAGTGACTATTGTTACACAACAAGTAAATCTAACAATTATTTTTCACAAGAGGTGTTGGTTGAACAGTAAAGTTGACAGCCTGCCTACCCATTACAAGTGGCCTTGCATCCCTCTTCAAACTCTTCGTGACGCAAAATCTGAAATTAAATAAATGATTTTGACATTTTGGCAAAACAGTGATCTAGTCCCCAATATCACGTGAGTTTACAGCACTATGAACAACATTGAAACACAATCATAACAAATAACTGAAAAAGTGGTACATTCTGTGCAAGTGAAATCCATTGGCCACATGTTTGAGGATGTTCTACGACAGAGCTGAAAACGTACCTTCATGCCGAGCACATCTCGGTAAAAGGTGGCCGTTTTGCTTCTGTCACCCACTTTGAAAACGAAATGCAAGGCTCGCCTCAAAGCCATGATATCCCAGGTGAGTTTGCTGTGTACTATACGATTATATATCACGCTCCGTTTCTCTACGTCGATTGAGGATCCTTGCAATCGATTGCTCTGGTATCTATTCTATGGAAGACAACATTTTCGCTATAGCTCAAATGATTTGCCGCTCAATTGCAGATCACAAATCTATCTCAAGATAACGAGGAGTATTTAAATTAAAAGTTAAGCATCTAATATTGTTTTACAGATCAGTATTACCAACATAAAACACGTTTTACTTGGATTACCCCCCCCCCCCTTTTTTTATGGTATAAACCAACCAATCGTCATGCCACTGTCGAATGTTCCCACGCCCTCTTCTTGCTCTTGTCGCGAAGATGGCGGCGTTCATGAGACGCATGTTGTGGCATCTTCTTACAGCAGAGCGAAGTAATATTCTGAAAAAAGGCAACGACTGTATCGTAGATTCAAAGAGATACGTGCGAGCATTGAAAAGGAGACCTGTGAAGGTGTTGTATCCTGATAGTGAGACGACATCGAAACAGAGGTCAGATCAAATCGGCAACAAGCAGTCTCAGACAGTTGGGTCCACTGTCAACGCCAATTTAAAAAATGAGACCACTGATAGTGTTTTCAGCATGTCATGGAGTGCCAGAAATGGCAATGCACCCTCAACGTCGGAACATACAACCAATCTGAAGGACCAACTAGGTGGCCTCAAATTCGAAAGGGCCTTCCCTGGTGACAAAAGATTGGCGTAGGTCTCAGTGCATGTTGGCTATCGACCCTATGTTAGGTAGATAGTTGAGTGAATATATCCTCTTTCATTATAGTGGCTAGTAGAGGTCTAGTAACTACGGGGCTGTGATGTATGTTTGCATGTAGGCTTTGTATGATAGTTGATGTTCAGCCCAGATAGCCTGCTATGTTTCTTGCCCTTGACCACTTCTATCCTCTCGCCATCTACCAGGAGGGTGGTGAGTGTGGCTCGCTCCAGGACGTTTCGGGAGCACCAGGGTAAGATCCTGTTGGAGGGGAGACGTCTGATCTGCGATGCCCTGGCTGCTGGTGCCAACCCCCAGATGGTGTTCTTCAGTTCTGTGGACAGACTGTGTGAGCTCCCCTTGGACAAACTGAAGAGGGCCACTCTGGTCAAAGTCAAGTTTGAGGACATCAAGATCTGGTCTGACCTTGTAGCGCCACAGGGAGTGATAGGTATGATAGGCTGCATGATTTCATTTTCAGAATGATTTTGAAGTTGTTCTACATACTACTGTATATTGTTGAGAATAAGTATTGTATATTGACAATGCTTTCCCCTTGTAGCCATATTTTCTCGGCCAGACCCATCCCGGCTGACATTCCCTCAGGACCAGCGTGGTCAGTCTGTGCCACTGTCCCTGATCTGTGACAACGTGCGGGACCCTGGGAACCTGGGCACCATCCTGCGCTGTGCTGTCGCTGCAGGCTGCAACAATGTCCTGCTCACCAAGGGTATGTCATGATGATAATAATATGCCATTTAGCAGACGCTTTTATCCAAAGCGACTTAGTCATGCGTGCATACATTTTTGTGTATGGGTGGTCCCGGGGATCGAACCCACTACCTTGGCGTTACAAGCGCCATGCTCTACCAGCTGAGCTACAGAGGACCACAGGGGATGGGTATGTTACACCCTATTCAAGTCTATGATGTTACAGATAAGCAGGGGATGGGTATGTTACACCCTATTCAAGTCAATGATGCCATATTGGGTGGACTGGTGGCCATTTTGAGTGTACCCATAGGCGCTGATAGTGAGGAATTACAGTGTGTGAACCTGTGCACTACTCTGGATGGTTATTTCACTAAGTATCTTGTATATGTCTCTTTTCACAGGCTGTGTGGACGCTTGGGAACCTAAGGTGCTGCGAGCAGCGATGGGTGCCCATTTCCGCCTTCCCATCTTCCCCAGCTTGGACTGGGACGACATTCAAAACCAGCTGCCAAAGTCTGTGACTGTCCACGTGGCAGATAACTGCAGCGGCTCTGAGAGAGAAGTACCTGAGGACGTGGAAGCAAACCAGTCCAATAAACCTTCAAAGCCGGGGGACTATGGATGGGTGAGTAGCAGTCCTAATCGTAAAGACATGCACTATGAGGAATATCAATCAGATTCCGAACTGTCGTTTCCAAGAGTGGAGACCAAATTGTACCATGAAGGCTGGGCTCAGGGGAACACAGGCCTTGTGATTGGTGGAGAGACTCATGGACTGAGTCTGGAAGCCGTCCAATTGGCTGAGAGAACTGCCGGTCAAAGACTGTTTATCCCTGTGGTCCCTGGCGTGGACAGTCTCAACTCAGCCATGGCAGCCAGCATCCTCCTGTTTGAAGGCAGAAGGCAACTGTTAAACCTAATGGAGACGTCTGGGAGGAAAGCTAAATCTAAAGTGCAATTTCCATGATTTTGCTGCAAGCCATTTTGAGTGTAACGGACATGTTATTCCTGGTGTTTGTCACTTTTTCCATGCATACATTCTAGACTGCACAACACCTCTTTACTGTACCTCATGTCAGACTGAATCATATGGATGGATTTAATTTCCATATTCAACTCAGCTCATAATAAAGTGAAGTGATATAAAATCAGTGTTTGGCTGAAAATGATTGACAGAATTTCCACGATGTGAAATGTATGTTCTTTCCGGTGTGCATATTTACTCTATATCATCTTCCAAAATTCCTGCCAGTGTGGCTTTGGAAGCTTCACTTACTCTCCACACGCAGTTGGCTACTATATTTCCTGCCAGTTATGGCTAAACCGCTGCCATGCAAGATGACTGCTTAATCTCTATACAGGACATCAGTGGACATGTGCTCAGTGTATGTCTGTTTAGCAAAGGAAATAACCTGTCCATCTAACATTTTCACTGACTGGCCTATGAAATAAATTATCATAGTAACCACAGGGTGGCGCCTGAAGCAATTTGAGACCTTGCTGAGAACATAATTTACTGCATGTTATGAAGTTGTAGGGTAAAAAACCACAACTTCATGTGAAAGGTGTGAAATACTTGGTTGTCTTATACTGTAAACACATGGGTTGTGTACTAAGCATGACATCAAAAAGCCAACGTATTGTACACTTGGTTTTGTTTTTTAAATTAGAAATATATAAATGGAAACTACATTATTTCTGGAGTCATGATGCATTATAAATGTAGGTGATATGAAGCTAATACTGTAAAATAAATTTGCTTTCAATGGAATAAAACTGTTTGTCCAAATGAATGAGAACTGGCCTCATGGATAGAGGAAGTTGACAACATAGACAGTTGTGCTTAACAGTGAATTTTAATGGCTGTGAAGTCACAACTAGACAACCAGGGAGTAACAGAAAATGTGAATTAATACTTCAACACTTAGCAACTAAGGTGGATTTTAAATGCCATTTTTGTGCCTTCAAAAATATCTGGCCTTTTCAATAGAGGGGATCTTCACAGAACATCCCCTCTAAATGTCATGGTGGTTGAGATGGAAACATAACAATTGGGAAAAGATTACTATCGCTCGTATCATGATAGAGTACAATACATGGGATTTCAAATACCATTCACTTAACACACATCAAAGCCAGATGCAATACAAAACAAGCAAATACAGACAAAATGACCTTTAAAACAGGGAAATCATAACATTGTTAGGTCTATACTGTGTGCACAGCGGTCATATTATTATGCAGCACCTTAAACAGAAGAACAATAACACCAGACAGTTACAGCAAACTGAAGTTCAGGACATTTTATGCACTGCATACTTGTAAATTACAACTACAGAACTTAAATTTGTTGCAATCATTTTATTCTTTCTCAGCACATTTTGGAAAACAAAAACAATGAGGGTTCGGCAAAGGTAATAAAGAGACATTGTGAAAATTCAAGTCCATTGGGTCAACATTGTGTGGTTTCTTCTAGTATTAAGAAATGCTAATAATGAAACTGATAAAAAAAGAAGCTATTGGAAGCCAAAAAGCAACAGAATCTCCATATATTACTGTAGGGGCTTTAGTCAATGCAAGGCACCACAGGAGAAGGAGAAGACTCCATGAGAGAAAGACATGTCTAAAAAAAAGTTACTGTCAGTAAAAAGTGAGACCTTTCTCTGACAGTCTGACAGAAAGGGGGGAGACGGGAGAGGAGGCTGGTGGTGGTAGCCGGGAGGTCAGGGTTTGATGGAGGTGTGGGTTTCAGTCCCATAGGTTTCTAGGGGTGTGTCCCAAATGGCACCCTATTCCCTATATAGTGCACTGCTTTTGACCAGGAATATGGGCCCTGGTCAAAAGTAGTGCACTATATAGGGAATAGGGTGCCATTCCGGACATAATCTAGGCGTGCTCTCTAGATGGGCTCTGGTTTGAGCTTTTCAGCCAGAAAGTCTTGGACAAAGGTCTCCACCACGGCCGGTGTGATCTCCTCCACGTCCTTAACGTACTTGGCCCGGGCAGACATGTCCAGGATGGTGAGCAGGGGCGCTGCCTCTGGGAGGTTGGTGTAGTCACGCAGGGAGTCACTCATGTCATCCTGGGAACACACAGACAGGTCAGTCATGATCATATATGACATAATCTTGTCTACCAACCTGTCTATATGCGGTAGCAATTGTGCCTGGGGAAGAAGTTGTATGACAAAGTGAAGTGATGACATGATTACATGTGAAGTGGCGTGGCCTAGCCTACATATTATCAACAACAGTTTATCCTGTGTGTCATGCAAAAGGAATTGCTAGATAACTGCTAACATCCTTATGACCGAATATAAAAACGTAATTGCTTTCAATCGGTTATGACTTGATTTTGGTAATAAAACTGGGACAGCACACAAGATTAACTATGGCATTTAATATTACTCAATAGATTCACAACTGAAGGTGATTGTCTCATTAATGTCTGCTTGGTTTTGAAGACTGGGGATCTCTTTCTTCCCTCTCCTCCTGCAGGCAGTGTGCCCAGCTAGCTAGGGCTCTGTCATGCACCCCACTGTGGGAGAGAGCACTGTGGGGGGGTGGGGGGAGCTGTAGGGGGTCCAACAACATCCCTCCCTTCAAAGCCTCACTCATGGACTATAAGGCTGGGAAGCTTCAGAGACGCATCACAGCGTGTTTGGATATTTTACGCGAGGGAGGGGGGGTGAGAAGGAGAGCGAGAGAGTGGTGTATTCCCTCATGTCTGGTGAGAAATAGGAAAAAGGGCGTGTGGTGGAGCTTTGAGGACAGACTTATGTCACTTCCCAAATGTCTTTTTACAAGCCCTCAAACACAGATCCAAGCCTTGTTCAGCCCCAGGCTTGATCTCACCTCTCACCCCTCAAGTCCTAGAATCATAAGACAGCAGGAATAACTCACTATAACACCTCAGCAGACAGGCTGCAGACCCCAGTACACTCACTATTAATTCATCAGAGAGAAAATAACAGGCACTTTTTGGCAATACTTGCAATAGCATGTCATTTCAGTTAGTGATCTTAGAGGAAGCTTTTCTCCACTTCACCAAAGCTGCATTAGTTCCAGTCAGTCAATACTTTTCTTCTAAACGTTAAAGAGGATTTCAAGTGTTGATTTATGTGAAGTGACATTTCAGCTCTGTCATGCCAGACTAGTATCTGACATCTTCTGAGATGGTCTCTCCCTTCCTCATGACAGGATGAGCTGACTTCCTCTCAACTAAGCCCTCTGGGTGAGAGAGACTTGGAAGAGATTGAAGATTTCATATGGAAAATATTATTTAAAAATACAGAAGTTACAGGAAACGACCACAGGCAGGCGCTGTCGCAAAGGTTTGGTACTGTCATTAAATCACAGCTTTTCACAAATGTTTTCCTTTTTTTTGGACTAACGCTCCCGTTATCTGGAAAAATGGCAGTAAAACGATTCAACCTAAATGGATTAAGCTGCACAATCAGCTCTCAGACCTCTCAAAGAGCAGCTTGGCCACTTTGCTACCTAAAAAGGACAAGTATGTATGCCAACAAAGTTTGTGACTTGTTGCAAAACTGCTAGCAGAACAGTTGAGTTATCCTGTGGCATGTAATATCTGGAGAGCTCACTTCCTCTGAATCTCTACCATCTGATCTGAGAACAGATCATTGAGTCTGAAACCTACTCTACTTCATAAAAATATACAATGAAAGTAATTGCTACACTTATGAGGATGTTTAATGGATGATTCATGTAGCCACAAGCGAGTGGCGCAGTGGTCTAAGGCACTGCATCTCAGTGCTTGAGGCGTCACTACAGACCCCCTGGTTCGATTCCAGGCTGTATCACAACCGGCTGTGATTGGGAGTCCCATAGGGCGGCGCACAATTGGCCCAGCGTCGTCCGGGTTTGGCCGGTGTAGGCTGTCATTGTAAATAAGAAATTGTTCTTAACTGACTTGCCTAGTTAAATAAAGGTAAAATATTTATATATTTTTATTCCCAAGCTTTAGAAAATCTGTGTCTCCTCAAATCCTCCCTAAAGGCTTCTCATGCAAGCTCCGATTGAAAATACATACTCGGGCATTGCCTTAGAAAGGAACCACAGAAAGAGAAATCACAGAGGAGTCATGCTGTCAGCATGGCCTCCCAGCCTCATAGATATGAAGAGATGTAATCTCCCTGGCTGTCTTCTTCTCTGTGGGAAGTCTTGCATCTTCCTTTGTGTGGCTGCTAACCATGTGTAAACTGTTCTTCATGAGAAGCAACCAGTCCAGCTGCGTGAGTGAGAGTGATAGAGAGACCGGCCCCTTACCCTCTCTCTCCAGCCCTGCTCTGAACACAAAGACAAAGGGTCTCTATGCTATGCTACGTATGGCCTGCAGTCACTGACTGACTGCTGTGATAAGGCTCCTGTGTGTGTTTACCGTATGGAACCTACTTCTGCACAATGTCAGGTTTATTCTGACCATTGTAGCACTGTGGCATTCCACAGAGTAGACGACAGCCATCAGATAAGGACCTACAAAGATAAGAAGCTCCCATTGGCCAGACGGCCTGGGAAGCAGCCTACTGATTGGTCAGCTTGAGAGCCTCCAGGCGTTGTGAAATTCAGGATACAATCGGCACAGCGATATGATTGGCTGAACAATGGCCTATCAGTCTGTATCACTGGTAGATTCAGGCTGGAACACATAGTTACTGAGAATCACTGTATCAAAGGATAGGATATAGGCCAGCTAGACCTTGTATCTTTACATACTGTACATTGTAAGATAACGCCCTTCTAAAGCCATGTTAGACCTAGTGAAAAGTGTTATATGTAACATATTTTTCAATCAGTAGGTATATTGTTGCTTTAAATGACAGGGATTTGCCTGTGAGTGTATTGGCTTCTTGATGATTGATTGTTTCATTTCTTCTAACTGTTGAACTGTATTGACAGTAAGAGACACAGGAGAAGAGTGTTTCTAAAAACACCACACTGCTTGGACGTAAATAGCTAGTGGAGAGGCCAACCTGTCTGGCTCACAACACACACAGTGTGACACAGGCCTCGGTGTCTACACGACCTTTGAACCCTGGGGTCAGGGAGGTTAGCAGGTGATACGGGCGGAAGACTAAACTATTGACAGGATCTCCTATTCCTGGCTAAACCTGGGAAGGGTCAAGGCAAAGAAGACAACTATACCCCAAATATCTCAGAGTCAATAATATAGAAAATACTGTCAATGGAAAAAAAACATAATATACTTGATAGAAAAAGCATAAATTACAGTAGACATCTTTATTGCAATCACAAATATCAATCCCCATGAATTTTCTGTGTGAATAGGGCATCTTCCAATGGTCCTACCATAGGTTGCCAGTCAGTTTCTCTCAGCCTCTGTGTGACTTACAGGGTGGGGTAATGAGATCCCCTCTAATTTTCTGCAGGCCAGGCTCTCCATGTGGGGCTGGCAGCATAGTACTGTCTCACTGATACAGTAACCATCCCCAGCACAGCAGCTGGCAGACAGGGCCTGGTCTGACCACATGCAGGCAGGCCTCACCCAGGCCAGGGCCCCGCAGGCTGCATGGGGGTCCATCCTGTAACCTCAGCCTCTGCCTGGCATAACAGAGAGCCCAATGGGTCCATGGCAGGGTATACACAGGCTATGTCCAAAATTGTACCCTATTCCCCATAGGGCTCTGGTAAAAAGTAGTGCACTATATAGGGAATAGGGTGCCATTTATAGGGAATAGGATGCCAGTGCTGGTGAATTTAGATCCAGCTACATGTAACCCAGACGATGGGAAGAAAACTGTACCTGCCTTCTATAGACTACCAGGGGTGCCAGAGGGAGGGAACACGGACTGAAAATGAACCTAGAAAGCAACACAGACCTTTCAGCTGAGAAACAGGTTCACTTTCATTCAGTGATGTAACATTCATTAGAATGGGTCTTGTCCAGATGAACATAAATACCAATCAATATGCAACAAATCCCCAAACAAGTGAACGGTAAAGAGAGAGGGTGTTAGTATGTTTTCTTAGCCCCAGCGCCTGTCTGTGACATGTGAATGTGTGCGTCCTTTGGTCTGTCTGTGGCCGTGGCATATAAAGGCCGACATGAGAGCAGAGTGGCTTCAGGCAGCCAGGCAGAGGGTAAGACAGGACAGCGAGGGAGCACCTGTGCAGCTCCCCATGGCTGAAACCTAAACCTGATCCATTTGACATGGGACACCGTCCTGACCTCCCCGAGCTCTGAGCCCTGTGAGCAGGGGAGAGGAGTGAGGGGGAGATAGCTCATCTGGTAATTACGGCTGTCCCTGCTGCTAACTCAACAAGCTCTAGAAAGGATGAGAAGGAATAACAAGAGTTAAGAAAACTCCATGTTCCCTCCTGCACTGAGCGGGCGGACGGATTGAGGGGAGATAGAGGATCGAGGAGTATATGGAGGGGAGATTGAGGGATTCCGGAGGGAGAGGTGCACAGCTGTTCTGCGGAGAGGGAGAACAGCTATCATCAGACAGACGGCCAGCTGAATTCTGGGCCATGGGCCGTGTGGTGTGCCTCACACGAAAGTGAAAGGGGGTTTCATCCCTCAGAAACGACCCTTTGACATTATCCTGTAGCTTATTTCTGTGTCGGTTGGTGAGTAGAGGCATGTTCTCTACCAGAGGATTATGATATGTGATAACTAAACCAGATGGTACATCATACACCAGCATAGCAGCAACCAAACACACAGAGACAGATGCCCACAGTAGAGGAGACGTACACAAGACAGGAATGCAAAACAACTAAAACGCCAAAAGCTAAGACAGATTTCATCAGGTGTGAATATTCTCATCTAGGTCAGCTAGAGGTGTGTGTGTGTGTGTGTGTGTGTGTGTGTGTCCCCTATCTCACCTCTCCAGCCACGAAGAAGAGCAGTGGTGTCTCCTCCTCCTTGGCTTTGTACTTAGCCATGATCTTCTCTGCGATTGGTTGGATCAGCTCCTTCGCCGGCTCCAGCTCTCCCTCCTCCTCCGCATCTGAACGAGAGAGAAACACAGGTGTAAAAAGTATGAAAAGAGTAGAAAGAGGATTGGTTGAGAGAGAGAATGTGTTTGTGAGACAGACAGAGGAGAGCAAACTTGGCGTGAAGGCATGAAGACTAGAGAGAGGACAGGAAGAAGAGATGAAGACAAAGAAAAGCAGCCACGAGAGAAAGGAGCGAAAGAATGTGCAGATAAATCAGCAGATGAGTGAAAAGACAAGTGAGGACGGGAGGAGAGGAGAGGAGAGGAGGAGAGGAGAGGAGAGGAGAGGAGAGGAGAGGAGAGGAGAGGAGAGAGTGGGTGAGTGAATGGATAGATAAGCAGACGAGTGAGGAGACAAAAGGAGGAGAGCAGATGGTCTGTGGCTAACCCCTTCGGATCTGATCTCAGGGCCTGAAATCATGAGGTCATCAGTTTGCACCCGGTCACTCCATTCTCACATTGCCGTCTTATTGTCTCGCCTGGCTTAATGGCTGCCCTGTCCACTTTGGCCTGAGCCACTTAGCAGAGCATGGCATCAATCTCTGCCATCTCTCTCACTGCTAACAGCCTAAAAGACAGACAGAATAACACTTTTCTTCTGCTTCTTTACTCTACCCTACTCTTGCACGTCCTCAAACTTTAAAATAGCATGTGGCCCTACAACTGATCTGTTCACTTTTACTTCTTGCACAATGCTCTTTAGAATGTATTACTATACATAGTCTGAAGGATTGTTATTATTTAGAAACCAGCACTGAATGCTCCTCCATTCACCCACAAAGAGCACGAGGTAGGGCCTCTCGTGGAGGTGCATGGTAGGGACTGACATTGAAATGTTCATCCACTTATCTACTCACCCACAAAGAGCACGAGGCAGGGCCCCTCGTGGAGCTGCACGGCGTTGGACTCGCTGAGCTCCAGTACGGGTCGGGGGTGCCAGGGGAAGAGCCGACACTCTGGGTCATTCAGCACCTCCACACGGCCCTGTCGCGTGATCATGTGACCTTCCGCGTCCAGCAGAATAAGGGTGGGAATACCTGGGAGGGAGGAAAAGAGGGGGGAAGGAGACAGAGGAGAGAGAGAGAGCGAGAGCGAGAGGGGGAGGCGGGGTGGGAGAGGAAGAAAGAAAGAGCGAGAAAGATGGAAACGGGTAGAGAGAACAATCATGAATTGTAGATGTTGTCACTGCCACCTCCCCTCCTGTCCTTCCATGTTTGCCAGTTGCTCTCACCACATATGGCTGTATCTCTCCCACTGTTTATCTGTATGGTATGGAGGAGCTTTTAGTCCCTCGGAGGCTCTGACCGGCCTCTGCTCTCTGTCTCTCTGAACTCTCCAGTTCCCTCCCTCTCTCCATCCATCTCTCTGCTCAGACTCCCGCTGCGTCCCCTGTTCAGGAGATCTTTCTTAACGCCCAACCCTTTTCTCTCCCACAGTCTTTAAGATTAGAATCTCACTGCCTTATTAACAGCCTTATCAGAAACAGACACAGAGGGCACAGTGTGAGTTTGGCTGGGAGGAAGGGTGTGTGTGTGGTGAGGGGTGTGGGCCAGTGTGAATAGCAGGGGTTTGAATGGGGAAGCGGGGCAGTATCGACCAGTCCTGCAAGCATTCTGAACATTCCAGCCAGAAGAGGCAATGAGCAAGCACTTTGACTACAACTACACTACTCCCCTCTACAGAAAGAGAGAGAAACACAGAGAGAGAGATGGTGGGGTGTTAGCGAGAAGAAGAGGGGGGGTTATAGAAAGAGGCTTGGGAAGAGGGAAAATAAAGGCAGAGAGAGAGAAATGACCCTTACTCAGCGAGCAGAACAGTAAACTTGATTACCAGCCCACATTCCTTCAGCTTCAGCTTCAGGGCTATCTGTTCACTGTTCCCTACCCAGACCCAGACCCAGCACACAGAGTAGAGCTGGCTGCCATTAGGCCGCTTCTCCACATCAACACATTATTAAGCCAGACAGCTAATGTTTGATACTCACTCAGCATCATGTCCAGGAGGACTACAGTATATGAGTACAGGAAGAGACATCAGAGACAGTGTTGTACCTTGTATTCCAAAGAGTCTGTTGAGTCGTGATCGTCGGGCCTCGTCTGAGTATGGAACTGCCAACCAAGGCATCTCACTGAAGTACTGCTGAAAGGACTCCTCCGACCTGCGTTGGTTGGCAAACACAAAACAACCCTCAGTGCCACTGTGAACTCAGTTTATTCAGTCGATTCAATTAGCAGCTCAGAGGAACATGAGACTGTGTGTATGTGTATATATATATATATATATATATATTACACACACACATACACATAAATATATATACATATATACATACACATATATACATATATTTATGTGTATATATACATACATACACATATATACATATATATACACATATATGTATGTATGTATGTATGTATGTATGTATGTATGTATGTATGTATGTATGTATGTATGTATGTATGTATGTATGTATGTATATATATATATATATATATATATATATATATATATATATATATATATATATATATATATACAGTGCCCTCCACTATTATTGGCACCCCTGTTTAAGATGTGGTCGAGGACTTCCAAAAATTCTCCTTTTTTTTTAAACAACATAGAACCCAAATGCAAAAAAAGAGAAAAATCCAACCTTTTATTTAAGTACATTACTTTGGTGGTAAAAAAAAAAATCACACATTTAGAAAAAAAATTACTTGAAATCATGTGTCCTACAATTATTGGCACCCCTTACAATTCCGCTGAAAATTTTAATTGATTTTTTTTTAAATATATTTTTCTGTAGTTGCTAAAGTTGGTCAGGGTATCTAGGAACTTTTAATTAGTAATTCATGACTTCCTGATTCACTGGGGTATAAATATGACGTGACACAGAGGCATAATTCTCTTACCCATTTGTCAACATGGCAAAGACAAGAGAACACACCATTCAAGTAAGGCAGATTTGTGTCGACCTTCATAAGTCAGGCAATGGCTACAAGAAAATAGCCAATCGCCTTAACTTGCCCGTATCTACAGTCAGAGGAATCATTAAGAAGTTTAAAACAACTGGAACAGTGACAAACAAGGCTGGAAGAGGTCCCAAGTTTATCTTGCCACAACGCACAGTGAGGAGGATGGTAAGAGAAGTAAAAAAAAGTCCTAAGCTCACTGTCACAGAATTGCATCAAAGAGTGGCATCTTGGGGTCACAAAGTCTCCAAAACAACCATCAGACGCTCTCTACATGCCAACAAGCTGTTTGGGAGGCATGCAAGGAAAAAGCCTTTTCTCACTAACACTCACAAACGTTAAACGTCTGGAGTTTGCTAAGCGGCACTGGGACTTCAACTGGGATCGTGTGCTTTGGTCAGATGAGACTAAGATTGAGCTTTTTGGCAACAAACACTAAGTGGGTCTGGCGTAAAACAAAAGATGAGTATGCCGAAAAGCACCTCATGCCCACCGTGAAGTATGGTGGAGGATCTGTGATGCTGTGGGCCTGTTTCTCTTCCAAAGGCCCTGGGAACCTTGTTAGGGTGCATGGCATTATGAACGCTTTGAACTACCAGGACATTTTAAATAAAAACCTGATGGCCTCTGCCAGAAAGCTGAAGATGGGTCGTCATTGGGTCTTTCAGCAGGATAATGATCCAAAACGTGGCAAAATCTACACAAAAATGGTTCAGCAGTCACAAACTCAAGGTCCTCCCATGGCCATCTCAGTCCCCAGACCTCAACCCAATCGAAAACCTGTGGGGCGAGCTAAAGAGGAGAGTGCATAAGAGAGGACCCAGGACACTGGATGATCTAGAAAGATTGTGCAAAGAAGAATGGTCAAAGATCCCTCTCTCTGTGTTCTCCAATCTTGTGAAATGTTATAGGAGGAGATTAAGTGCTGTCTTGTTGGCAAAAGGGGGTTGTACAAAGTATTAACATCAGGGGTGCCAATAATTGTGGGACACATGATTTCAAGTATTTTTTTCTTCTAAATGTGTGATTTTTTTTTTTTACACCAAAGTAATATACTTAAATAAAAGGTTGGATTTTTCTATTTTTTTGCATTTGGGTTCTATGTTGTTTAAAAAAAAGAGAGAATTTTTGGAAGTCCTCGACCACATCTTAAACAGGGGTGCCAATAATTGTGGAGGGCACTATATATATATATATATATATGTATGTATATGTGTGTGTACCAATTTTAATGGTAGGTTTATTTGAACAGTGAGAGAGAATAACAACAGAAAAATCCAGAAAAACGCATGTCAGAAATGTTATAAATTGATTTTATATCGCGTGGGAGAAAGAGAGATCGTGTGGGAGAGAGAGAAGGTGTGTGTGAAGGGAATACCTGTCAGCGCTGACGAACACCATCTCAAACTTTTGACCCGATTCCTTCACAGTGCGATATGATTCCACTAGCACCCGGGTCAGACTGCGGCATGGAGGGCACTACAGGAACAACACACACAGACACACACAACAAGTTATGGCATTAGTTTCCAGAATCACCTAAATTGATCAGTCTCTATAGAACAGTAGATAATGATGACTGATGTGTTGTTGAGGTCAACATGGTGTTTTCTGACTCTCTCTCCCTACATCTCTGCAGTACATCACCCTAATGTTTCGCCAGAAACCAGGACTAACATTTCCTTTTGTTTCCTGGCCCATTCAAATGTGAGAAAAATCTAGGTACTCAGGATGGAACTCAGGATGGTCTTGGCTTGGATGCATTTGTTGTTGTGAGTGAGTGTGTGTTTTGAGAGCCCTCTCAAGTCAAGCAGGGAGAATGACTTCATAGTCTCTGGTCTAGTGTGTGTGTTGTTGTGTGTGTGTGTGTGTGTGTGTGTGTGTGTGTTGCATACCCTCCCTGTCTCTCCCTTATAGGATTAGGGGCAGTAGAGTAGCCCAGCAGCAGCGCCAGGCTGGCTGTGTGTGTGTGTGTGGAGGAGCAGAGCGGCTGGCATTAAGATGGTATCAGAGTGCCAGCGGCGGCAGAGCTGTGGCTGAAGAAAACAAACCAGACCAGTCTCACTCCTCATCAGTCTCTCCCCCTTATATTCTCTCTTTCCATTCTCAATTTCCTCCTTTTCTTTCTCAGCCTCAGTGACACAAACACGGCGCACACACAGCTAGTGACGAGAGTAAAGTCAGTGAGGAAATGTGTCACTCTATCCTGCCGAGGGTCATTTCAGGTCGTTCGTAAAAAGTAATCTCCATTTCACGCTTGTAACTGTCTCTTAATGGTGGGGTGGATTTACCTGGTAAGACAGGGGAATGTAGCCTTAAAATAATACACAAACCTATACGATAGTTCTTCATGTACCTCAATGACCTCGTACCCCTGCACATGGACTCAGTACTGGTACTCCCTGTATATAGTCATGTTATTATTATTCACTGTGTTCCTCGTGTCACTATTTCTATTCTTTGTTGATTTTTTTATATTTAACTCTGCATCGTTGGAAAAGGACCAGTAACTAAGCATTTCACGGTTAGTCTACACCTGTTGTTGATGAAGAGGTGACAAATAAAATGTACCAATTTGTATTGGTTTGGAAAGTGGACTAGTCTGAGTGTGTCATGGCTTGGTGCTGGCTTGTCTCTGGAGCTGAAGGCAGCACTGGCAGCTGGAGGGGCGTCTGCGGCCTGCGTGTGTGTGTCTGTGTCATCAGCTGAGCTCATCAGTGACACAAGCCTTTCATGCATCACCAATTCACGACCATCACACGGATGGGCAAGCCCAGCACTGATAGAGACAATGGGTCTGACACCCACTGCCCACTTTAAAGGGCACTAGTAGGTGATGACAGCAAGGAGTGGAATAACTAGCTACTGTAGTCCCAGACAATGGAAGTCCCCTAACTACTCTGTCCATCCCCTGGCTACCGGCTGCTGTGTTTCCTCCCGCTGTGCCCTGCCGCCCTGCCCTGGCTTTCACCGATGCCTCTCTGTTTTAACAGGGCTAAAGCTCATATCAGAGGACAGCTGGGTGCCTGAAAAGGAAAATTAGGCTCCCCCTCCCTGCTCCGCTGCCTGTGTGTGTGTGCCCCTCCTGGCCCCCCACCACTCACCCAGTGTGCTGAGAAGTACACTCCCACATAGTGGCCCTCCTGGCCCCCCACCACTCACCCAGTGTGCTGAGAAGTACACTCCCACATAGTGGCCCTCCTGGCCCCCCACCACTCACCCAGTGTGCTGAGAAGTACACTCCCACATAGTGCCCCTCCTGGCCCCCCACCACTCACCCAGTGTGCTGAGAAGTACACTCCCACATAGTGCCCCTCCTGGCCCCCCACCACTCACCCAGTGTGCTGAGAAGTACACTCCCACATAGTGGCCCTCCTGGCCCCCCACCACTCACCCAATGTGCTGAGAAGTACACTCCCACATAGTGGCCCTCCTGGCCCCCCACCACTCACCCAGTGTGCTGAGAAGTACACTCCCACATAGTGGCCCTCCTGGCCCCCCACCACTCACCCAGTGTGCTGAGAAGTACACTCCCACATAGTGGCCCTCCTGGCCCCCCACCACTCACCCAGTGTGCTGAGAAGTACACTCCCACATAGTGCCCCTCCTGGCCCCCCACCACTCACCCAGTGTGCTGAGAAGTACACTCCCACATAGTGGCCCTCCAGGGAGCTGATGTCCGTCGTCTGCCTGTTATTCCTGAGCAGAGGGCCGGCCACCACCTCTGCAAAGGGCTTGGGCCCCCAGGGGAACTCCAGGCCTAGGAGGGGGGAGGACAGAAGGGGAAGAGGGGGTAAGGGAGGGGGTAAGGGTGGGGGGGGAGGGTTTGGTGTTAGGGAGAAAGGATATACAGAGCCAAGGGTCTGATTAGTGAACAGAGAAGAGAGCTTTCTGTGTGTGTGACAAACTCCCCATTCAAAACCAGAGCACTCTCCACCCCCCTGGAACAACTATTAGATATTAAATACATGCACGTGGCCAGATTTGTCATACATATATCTAAACCCAGCGTGTCTCCTACTCACAAGCTCTTTTGTACTCTGTGTCATCTGCGTTTGGAAATGGGACCTCACAACAGATGCAAAATGTTGTTTTAATGATGATTGAAAGCCATACTTTTCCATTTCCCATACAGGGACAGGGAGCGCTGCCAGCATTGCCCCCTCTCTTTCCCGCTCTCTTGTTTCCTTTTCAAGGTGTCTTCATTGTCAGTGTCAAGCACTAGAGATGCGTTTGGGATGACCAAATAAAAAGGTGTAATCATAAATAAAGCTCTGTATGCAGGGCTGTAAAGGTTCCTTTATGTGGGCCTTCCTCTGTAGGGCTTCATTAGGCAGGGCTGACACATCCCCACTGCCTCCGCCGCTGCAGCCTTTTATTGTTGTCCCCATTCACACTGTAAAAGTGCACTCCTTCCTCGCAACTTCTCCTCCTCTCCACCACTAAAGACAGCTAGGCCCTTTTATAACACTGAAAGAGAGAGAGTCCTGAATCCTCACCCACCCCCCCCACCGCCCACCTCAAACTCTTACTACCCCGCCTATAGCCACCCTGTTTCCCTTCCTCACCACAACACAAACACACACCCCTTTTCTGCTACCGCTACCACACTACACACCCCCTCTAACAACTCTGAAAGAGGAGGGATGGAGCAAGAAGATGAATCTCTTCTTTACCCACATCTACTGTAGTTGGTAGTTAATGAATCTCTTCTTTACCCACATCTACTGTAGTTGGTAGTTAATGAATCACGGAAATGATACAGTATGTACTCTACTGTGGCCTGGGAGGGAGACTGGGATTCATTAAGCAGACTCATGGGAAAGTCTGCTCAGCTCATGTGAAAGTCCATTCCCCTGCACCACGGGTTCTACTGGCACGATGCTCGATACTCTCTCCACTCCCTTTCTCCACTCCCTTACTCCCTCTCTTTCTCATGTTGTGCAATAAGGGCTCTGAAGACCAGGATGTCAGGATTGGCCATGAGATGACATCCTCATCTCTCTACCAGAAAGGAATGCAAGTCTGCTCTCGCTAACAGGCCATCTCCCACTTAAAAGTAGGGAAATTATAGGTCTGCAGATGTGGGAGTTAGAGGGGGCACTTTATAATATTCATGCAATACCAGAAGAGGACACAAATTGAGAAATAAGGCCAGCTCTCCAACTGGTGAAGGATGTAGCACAGAAACTTTGCAATATGAAATTCTGACGAGGCAATTTGCATGTAATATACTGCATGCTTGTGTGTACCGGTACCCGAGCAGTTTCTCAGTACTGAGGCTGACTGAAGAGACTTACCTTTGGGGTCATCTCTCACCACCAGTAGTCCGTTCCGACACACCACCTTCCCTGTGGCTGCATCCACAAACACCAGCGAGGGAATACTGGTCACCTTGTACTTGTTCCACAGCTTCATCTGGACAGACGGAGGACAGAGGAGAGATATGGGATGTACCGTTAGCAACAAAAATAGAAAATCAAACAAAGAAAGAGAAAAGTAATTGAACGTTGTACATCTTAGTTATTTTCCATCTAGTTTATAACATCTGTTGATAAATAATTATTTGTCAGACATCCATTGATTTCCAAATGTTGATAGGCCTACAGCCATTTTCACTATCACTACACCAAAAGTGCGGAAGTACCAGTATCTATTTATAAGGCAAGCTGAAGTATGAAGTATGAAGGGACTAGAAAATGTGCCAGGTTGAATAAAACGGCAGCAGAGAGTCAGCCTGCAGTGAATTAGCTGAAGGACATTAAAGGAACATTAAAGGAACTGGCAAAGGAGGAAATTCACAAGGAGCGTTTTGCCCTGCTGTGTCATGAATAAGAGCAACACGGGGTAAGAGGAGCAGAACCATCCACACTTAATAAAACCTTTCGCCACCGACTCTGCCACTGTACCCCATACAAATAGAATTACTAGATCGTAGTAATTTTATGCTCATATAGTACCATTCTATGTTGTACCCTCACACTGTGGGTGGCACTTGTTTTAGCCTATCCTTCTTCGAGTGAGGACAACACTGTAAATTATTCTGTCTGTTCAATATGTGAAGCAAGCATACCTCCACAGGCATTAATGGCTGAAGAACACGCTCTACATCTAATTATACTGAACAAAAATATAAACGCAACATGCAACAATTTCTAAGATTTTACTGAGATACAGTTCATATAAGGAAATCAGTCAATTGAAATAAATAAATTAGGCCATAATCAATGAATTTCACGACTGGGAATACAGATATGCATCTGTTGGTCACAGCTACCTTATAAAAAAGTAGGGGCGTGGATCAGAAAACCAGTCAGTATCTGGTGTGACCACCATTTGCCTCATGCAGCGTGACATCTCCTTCACTGTTGATTGTGGCCTGTGGAATGTTGTACCCACTCCTCTTCAATGGCTGTGCGAAGTTACTTGATATTGGCAGGAACTGGAACACAATGTCTTTCACGTCAATCCAGAGCATCCCAAACCTGCTCAATGGGTGACGTGTCTGGTGAGTATGCAGGCCATGGAAGAACTGGGACATTTTCAGCTTCCAGGAATTGTGTACAGATCCTTGTGACATGGAGCTGTGCATTATCATGCTGAAACATTAGGTGATTCTCGGCAGATGAATGGCACGACAATGGGCCTCAGGATCTCATCCCGGCATCTCTGTGCATTCAAATTGCTATCGATAAAATGCAAATTGTGTTCGTTGTCCATAGTTTATGCCTGCCCATATCATAACCCCACCGCCACCATGGAGCATCAGCAAACCAGTCGCCCACACGACGCCATACACATGGTCTGCGGTTGTAAGGCTGGTTGGGTGTACTGCCAAATTCTCTAAAACGACGTTGGAAGCAGCTTATGGTAGAGAAATTAACATTAAATTATCTGGCAACATCTCTGGTGGACATTCTTGCAGTCAGCATGCCAATTGCACGCTCCCTCAAAACTTGAGACATCTGTGGCATTGTGTTGTGTGACAAAACTGCACATTTTAGAGTGGCCTTTTATTGTCTCCAGCACAAGGTGCACCTGTGTAATGATCATGCTGTTTAATCAGCTTGTTGATATGCCACACCTGTCAGGTGGATGGATTATCTTGGCAAAGGAGAAGTGCTCAATAACAGGGATGTAAACAAATTTGTGCACAGAATTTGAGAGAAATAAGCTTTTTGTGCATATGGAAAATGTCTGGGATCTTTTATTTCAGCTCATGAAACATGGGACCAACACTTTACATGTTGCGTTTATATTTTTGTTCAGTGTATAATAACTGTATATTGTGACTTGATATTAATATAAAACATAACGCATAAAATCGGAAACAGACTCTTTACGAACGCAAATATTTATAGTGTATATGCTTGGTGTAGTCCTCGACACCACAGAGCACATCAATAATCTCACACAGTGGAAACTCACTTTCCATATCAAAGGGAAGAAGATGGGTTTCGCTTGAAATGACTAGCTCCTGAAGAGTAGCACAGAGTCAGAGAGGTCACTTTCCTGAGAGATGTCTGAGAACCATTGAACATTGATGTTTGAAAGTCTGATAGCAAGTCTGAGCCAGAATTATACCAGTGACCTTGAGATTGCCAAGCCAATACACCAAGGACCGCACCAGTCCAGACAATTTTGTGTAGGCACATAAATTCAGCAAAAAAAGAAACGTCCTCTCACTGTCAACTGTGTTTATTTTCAGCAAACTTAACATGTGTAAATATTTATATGAACATAACAAGATTCAACAACTGAGACATAAACAGAACAAGTTCCACAGACATGTGACTAACAGAAATTGAATAATGTGTCCCTGAACAAAGGGGGGGTCAAAATCAAAAGTAACAGTCAGTATCTGGTGTGGCCACCAGCTGCATTAAGTACTGCAGTGCATCTCCTCCTCATGGACTTCACCAGATTTGCCAGTTCTTGCTGTGAGATGTTACCCCACTCTTCCACCAAAGCACCTGCAAGTTCCCAGACATTTCTGGGGGGGAATGGCCCAAGCCCTCACCCTCCGATCCAACAGGTCCCAGACATGCTCAATGGGATTGAGATCCGGGCTCTTCGCTGGCCATGGCAGAACACTGACATTCCTGTCTTGCACGAAATCACGCACAGAACGAGCAGTATGGCTGGTGGCATTGTCATGCTGGAGGGTCATGTCAGGATGAGCCTGCATGAAGGGTACCACATGAGGGAGGAGGATGTCTTCCCTGTAACGCACAGCGTTGATATTGCCTGCAATGACAACAAGCTCGGTCCGATGATGCTGTGACATACCGCCCCAGACCATGACGGACCCTCCACCTCCAAATCGATCCTGCTCCAGAGTACAGGCCTCGATGTAACGCTCATTCCTTCGACGATAAACGCGAATCTGACCATAACCCCTGGTGAGACAAAACCGTGACTCGTCAGTGAAGAGCACTTTTTGCCAGTCCTGTCTGGTCCAGCGACGGTGGGTTTGTGCCCATAGGCGACGTTGTTGTCGGTGATGTCTGGTGAGGACCTGCCTTACAACAGGCCTACAAGCCCTCAGTCCAGCCTCTCTCTCTCTCTCTATTGCGGACAGTCTGAACACTGATGGAGGGATTGTGCGTTCCTGGTGTAACTTGGGCAGTTGTTGTTGCCATCCTGTACCTGTCCTGCAGGTGTGATGTTCGGATGTACCGATCCTGTGCAGGTGTTGTTACACGTGGTCTGCCACTGCGAGGACGATCAGCTGCCCGTCCTGTCTCCCTGTAACGCTGTCTTAGGCGTCTCACAGTACGGACATTACAATTTATTGCTGTGGCCACATCTGCAATCCTCATGCCTCCTTGCAGCATGCCTAAGGCACGTTCACGCAGATGGGCATCTTTCTTTTGGTGTTTTTCATGTCAGTAGAAAGGCCTCTTTAGTGTCCTAAGTTTTCATAACTGTGACCTTAATTGCCTACCCTCTGTAAGCTGTTAGTGTCTTAATGACCGTTCCACAGGTGCATGTTCATTAATTGTTTTTGGTTCATTGAACAAGCATGGGAAACAGCGTTTAAACCCTTTACAATGAAGATCTGTGAAGTTATTTGGATTTTTACGAATTATCTTTGAAAGACAGGGTCCTGAAAAAGGGACGTTTCTTTTTTTGCTGAGTTTAGTACAATATAATGATTTCAGCACTGTGGTCTCTAGTAATTTCAGTGAAAGTGAGAGCCAAATGTAGGAGTGAGGCCTGTCTGCAGTCTGTCTATGAGGCTCAGTGGGGTAAGCCTCCAGTTGGGTTCAGTTACAGTTCTGCTCCAGTCCAGGCCTGGCTGATGAAAACCTTTTGTTTCTCTTCTAATGAAAACAATGACTTCACTTAGGGAGCCAAGTTAGCGTTCTGACGTGCAGATGGAAGGGAGGCTCAGACTGCTCAGAGAGACTGCCGTTTTACAGGGTATGGGTTCCCTCTGCAGGGACTGTACAGGGGGGGGGGACCTCCACTCTACTGTGGGACTGGAAGAGGAGAGGTCAACCCCCACCAGGTCCTCTATGAGCAGGCATCTCTCTGGTCAGCCTGCCTGCCTGTCCTGGGGAGTGGAAGACCCAAGGCCTCTGGAGTGGAGTATGGCCGTCTGTCTGGAAGTCCCTCCATAGTACCACTCATATCAGGACCCACCACAGTCAACAGTTCCACCACAGGCTGCATGCTGCATACTCTCTCTCCCGGTCCTCTGGAAACTCCATCTGCCACATCGATGAGGTTATGGGCCAAGGCATTAACTGGGACTGTCTCGGGTAACCAACGTGTCCTGCGCCACATCTGTGAAACTCACACAGCGGACGGTGTATACACAAGCTGCCTGGACCGGACGGTGTCATTTAACACAGCGTGGTGATTAGGACCATGCTGGCTTTGGTGTGGGAGAGAAGGCATCTACATCCCAAATGGCATCCTATTCCCTACATCGTGCACTACTACTGACCAGAGCCCATAGACCCAAATTACAACCTATTCTCTATATAGTGAGCTACTTTTGACCAGAGGCCAGAAGTAGTGCACTATATAAGGAATAGGGTGCCATTTGGGATACAGATAAGGAGACTTGAGAAGGCAATGACAGGTAGAGAATAATAGGATCTGCACTAGCTGGGAAACGTCAGGGAACAGCTCCTATGTCAACTCCCTGAAGTGTCCTCACTGAGCTGAGATAGGACAGCTAATATGATAATGGTGAAAACAAACAGGTGTTTAAAGTATGGCCAGACTACAGTAACGCACATTGGAAAACTGAAATTGAAAACTAGCATCTGTTCTTTCAATTGTGTAAAATAAAAAAATTAAAAGGACATGCTTTGAATTGCTAAAAGCATTTCATAGCTTGACCAAAAAGCGCTGGCTGCAGCAATTCTACTGTCCAGGCAAGTCTGCTAATTTGGTCTTTTTGAGTGACATAACTTTGAAGTCACAACAAAATATATGCAAAATCCTATTTAGCTAAAAATGCTCTAGGGCCAATGGAATCATTAGGTCTATTTGCATGTTACAAATACTGTACTGTTATCAACTAAACAGACTAGGAGATGTTTGCCACAATATATCATAGTATGTCCCCTTTGGTCAGCGTGAGTTGACGTGTTAATATACCGTTTGTCTAAAATATACATAATACGTCTATGATATGTACAGTAAGTGTACAATGTCAGTGTGCATACATACATACATACATACATACATACATACATACATACATACATACATGTCTATCTATTAGTGTGCGTACCAATGCTGAACCTCTCTCAGCCCCACCCTGCTCTAGTCTGAGCCTGGTGCATAGAGAGCTCTGCTGAAAGAAAGATTGGTTCTGAGAGGCAGAGAGACCTCGGAGCCGATTCAACCTCGATCCTTTCACTACTGCTAATTTACTGCGTGATCCGGAATGATGTCTGCCTGGCGGTTTGGCTGCAGTTCAGAGCACCGCAGGACACTAAATCACGTCGGCTGTAGATCTGTAGATCCGCCTGGAGGCTAGGCTGTGTGTGACAGCCATCGGGACTGTTATCATGATTTCAGGGCAGATGATGGGCCTGGTTATGACGACAGTTACATCACCTACATTCATTAATTAATGGCAGCTACATACGTTTCACCACCTTGAGACACAATGATTCATACTGTAAGAGGTATGGAACAGTCATTCATTTATACTTATGTCACTCTGTTTAGAGGCAAAACAAGGTGTTCTCATGGTGATTCTTCCCCAGGCTGGCTAAATTCAACACCAAAAGGAGAACCTCAGTTCTACACAGTGGGAGGTTTTTGCAGTCTTGAACACAACAGCATGTTCCCAAGGGCATGCATGTTTTGGAGTGGTATGCTAGAAAATGTTGAAAACAATGTTGAAAACAAGAGCAACATTTGTTCAGAATCTCTAGAGGTTCTGCCTTGCACACAGTGACAGACTATACTTCTTTCTACTCCTTTTCTCCTCTGTTTGCTTTTAGAGACTAAAAACAGAGGAATGTGATGCCATAGTGGTCCCAATAATAGCTTCCCACATTTTTGCCACTCCCTCTAGTACCTTACTCCAGTCAGACAGTCAAAGTCTGAAGCCAACTGTTCAGAGTGGGGTGTATTATAAGCTGCAGAGACAATAAACAGAACTCGTGACACGGTGAGCCACAAACACTCACTGTGTCCAAACTAAACTTATCCCCCAGCCAGGGCTCATCTCTAACCTACTTCACATGGGTTATGTCCCAAATGACATCCTATTCCCTTTATAGTGCACTACTTTTGACCATTGCCCATAGGGCTCTGGTCAAAAGTAGTGCACTATATAGGGAATAGGGTGCCATTTGGGATGCATCCCACGGTCGTCTCCAAACCAGATCTCTGTGGTTTGTCTGGATTTCATTTGACTCGAGGAAATGATTTAATCAAAGTATTGAATATCCATTGTGCTGTTTTAATAATCTACTGTAGGAAAGTCTCTGTCTGTGCAAGACCCAAATAAATATAAGAACATGGAGGACAGATTTATAGCTGAGAATGAGAGGATGAGGAAGCATTCATAACTTCATCACAAACAATCATATAATCAGCATAAATCATCATAGCCAGTCTAGAGATCCTAGCATCAGTGTCTGCTACACATCTCCCTTTCCTCTTGCATGTTTCTAAGGGGGCAACCCTTTTCATTACCTAGACCAACACACTAGACTAGATCAAATGTGCCAATAACCCCCAGCGAGACCCAGCCAACTGCTTAGAGACCCGGGAGAGCTGGAAATCCATACTAAATATCAATTTACATCTAGTCTCTCTCTCCTCTCCCACACGCAGCCTGCATTAGCCCAGCGCTAGGCTGCATCCCAAATGGCACCATATTCCCTTTATAGTACACTATTTTTTACCAGTGCACTGTAAAGGGAATAGGGTGCCATTTGGGATGCATCCCAAAGCCCAGCGCTAGGCGCTAATAGGATCAAGCATGGCTGCGGTTCCACTTATGGAGGCTGAGGGAGAGGGGAGGAGGCCACTGAGGGAGCAGCACATCTGCCTGTGTGGACGTGTAGATGTACATAGCAGGGCCAGACCACCAGGCCTATAGATTAATGCAATGCTCTGTATGCAGCGCACATCGGAGATGTTCAGCATGAGGTGAAAAAATAGCATACTGATCAAGCTCCAACTGCCTGTCAAAAACTGATCTTGCTAAATCCACTGATGAGTCTTGTGATTGCACTAAGTAATGTCACACTGTCTGCAAGTCATTCTATGGTTTGAATTAGGAGAAAGAAGGGAATTCTCACAGTTGTCCAACTTGTCCACATACAGTAGTCCTGTATCTATGTTTGGTGTCATGGATGGTAATCATTGTCATGCTTCTTTGCACTGTTGCACTTTAGTAGCAACACTGTGGGGGTTTAAAGGGGTGGGGTAGTTACGAGAGTTCCTACTGGTGTTCCCAATGCGCTCACACAGACACATCTGCTTCACTTTTGACCCGCTCCCTCCCATCTGAACCCCTACCGTCATTTCTTCCCCCGACCCCACCTCCTCTTCCCCTGGGCTGACCCTGGAGAGGGAGAACCCCTGCTGAGAGAGCTGGACTGGAAGAAATTCCTCCAGTCATCGTCCCCATTCACCTCTCATTGTTCCTGCTCTGACTCCTCACAGACCTGCTTTCACGGGCCCAGGCGGCCAGACCTGAGGCGCTGGCCAAACGCTCACATTGCTGCCATATTTTAGCAAACACAGCAGTCACAAAGGGATTTCAAAAAGCATACAAAGGAGTGCATGTGCTCCACCCTGCTGAGTACTGGCAGGGATAAAGTTCTTTATCTCTCAATAGAATACTTAAGAATAACACGAATGGGCATTTTAAACAGACACTACAAAAGGATGAAGGGAGTCAGAGTAGCTATTTCTAGAATCAAAGCTTTGGCCTTTCACAGAGTACTGTAGGCTACACCTACAGAACAATTCACCATCTGATTGTGGCTAGCTAGTTTGCGTTTTAACTTATTTATCATGGTCTAGAGGGCATTCCTGTACTTTATCTAATCTTGCATTCGGACATTTATGGGGCCAAGCCTCATGTCTCTTCAACTAATGAATAAGCAGAATCCTAATTAGGCTGGATTCCCTTAATCAAATTAGCTATGTCTCAATGCTTTTTACTTTAGAGCAATGCGTTCCTGAATTAACTCACCTTCCCATTCTTGTCAAGAGGAATTTGTTTGCATGTGCATTCTGTTAGATTGGTACGTAGCTATGGGAGTTCTATAAAAACCAATAACGTGCTCCACATTTATCAGAGCATGGCGGGCCTGGCAGGCAGAGGAGACCAAAGTAATGTCTCTCATTTTGATTTGGTTTTATAGTTTAAATTGAGACATGTCTCCACAGGGGGCAAGAACAAGATTATGTTCGAACACTGCTGAGGAATCCGCAATGACCCGTTTAACACCCATGATGGCAAAGACACCAGTAGTCATATGATCATTCACTCAGTCGATTAAACCTTAGTTGGTGGTATTTGAAGTAAAGCTAGCCTGTTGGATGTCTCAGGGACATGAGAGATATAGTAGTCTCTCCTGTGGCCTTTCAACAGGCTGATAGAGGATGTCTGTCTGTCCGTCCAGCCCACTCCAGACCAAAGCGTCCATCTTTTATTGGGTATTTCTATAGAGCCTGCCTGCCGTCGGCCTGAGCCCTGGCCATGAAGGTTTACTGGGAAGGACCAGGAGAGGAGAAAGGAGAGCTGATTTACATCCCAAATGGCACCCTATTCCCTATATAGTGCACTATATAGGGAATAGGGTGTCATTTGGGGCACAGCCATGGGATGTTTTGTAAAGGACAATACTATAACTTACAGCTTTTCATGTTTCTCACAAAGCGACTGCATAAAAAGTTTGGTCCTCGACGCTGGGAAATTCATCCCATCCCACATTTGGATCCCAACTTGATCTCATTTACATTGATCTAGTGTTCAACCGTCTGCAGCTTATTCATTCTGCTTGGAGCTTTCAGCCTTTGGCTCTCGGGGAATAGAGGAGAACCGGGTAAAATATGACGCATATTGGATAGAAGCCCTGTGTTCCAGTGCTTAGATAGGCAGGGAGGGAAGAGGGAGCAGACAACGTGGAACAGAACAAATTAATCCTGTCTCCTCACACCCTCCCCAGCCATTCCCAGTCAGAACCACTGATTAACATTACAGGCCTCTGGTCTCTCTGCTCTCTCTCTCTGCTCCACTGAGCTCATTACAAAAAGCTGTCCACGAACCACAGTACAGTATAATATGACCTCTGTTATGATGGATAAACACTCTTGAAATGCATAAGAGTAATACACATCAGTCCCCTGCCTTTTCAAGGCAGCATGTTATTGCTATATCTTATTTAGCTCTTAAAATATTAATTGACCCGACCAACAGTTTTGCCATTGTGGACCCCACTGCACACGCGCTCGCGCACACAAACACACACACACAAAGCTGCTTTTCGATAGAGGCCCACATTGCCATGGCAACCCCCCCCCCCCCAGTCAGGACATGTCACGGAGTGCCAGACACATTGTGGGCTCTTAGTTAATAATTCAGTGATAAATTAACGGTTTTGTGAGGAAAACAGGTGCCAGAATGTCAGAGGGCTTAGGGGAAATAGCTGGGTGGAAAAAGAGAGAGAAAAAGAGAGAGAGAAAGGGAGGGGGGGAGACAGTAAGAGAGGGGTGTTTCTTCCGCTCCTCTTGTGTTTGAGGCACAAAAGCTGCTCTCTGAATGCAGGCTCTTAATCCAAACTCGGACTCTGTATGGCTGGGCTCCACTGTGCAAGTTTTTATTTAGGGAAGAATGCAGCGTAAAAGCAGGGGGATTGTAAAGGAGTAAAAAGCCAGTACTCAATAGGCATCTACAGCATCGTATCTTCCACAGGCGTGGGTCGCCCCTGAGGCCTACATACTGCAGGGTCAAAGATCACCACGGCAGGGGGCACAATCTTTACTCCCGCTGGTGTTCAGAACAATCCTCCTGCCTGCCTACATGTCTCTCTCTCTCACAGTGTGTGTGCAGGGCTGACTGGTTTACAGAATGGGCAGACCAGACACACACAGGGAGAATGTCTGTGTAAAAGCAAAAATATCTCTCACCCTAGACCTGCATACCCCATGAGTCAATTATTAAACGAGTGTAGCCCAGAACTGTAGAAAGTTCACCGCTTGCATTGCTTTGGAATAATAATAATAATACACAAGATACACTGTAAACTAGGGCCGGTACGATACCAGTATTGTGATACTCGTTAGTATCGTGGCACGAAGCGGATTTAACTTCTTTAGGAAAACAGCCTTCATGCTGGAAACAAACTATAGCACACAATATTTTACATACAACAGTTCTTAAAGGACCAAAGAATTTGGTCTGCTTCGTGTTTTCATTTTTGCCATGTAAAAAAATATTGAGATACTGGTATCATCAGAGCCCTACTTTAGTGTGGACCAGTATAAAAGCTCCAGTGGTGAATGTAAGCTCCTGTCATCCTTCCTCTCATCAAGTCAAGGCCTGCTGGGTCTCTCAGATAGAGATAAAGATAGCAGAGAGAGCGAGAGAGGTTCTGGCTCTGCACCAAATGGCCCTGCTCTGGTCTGGCCACTGGGCACGGCCGCCAGTCCGTTATAGATTGGCATCACCATGGCCCGCCTGCCTCACCCACTGGGAGAGAGAGAGAGAGAGAGAACTGCCCTCAGGGCACATTTTTCCTGGTTGTCCCAGGTGCCTGCCAGAGGCCAGGACCCACTCCAATACATTATGGAGTGGTTCCTGGCATGGGGCCGGCTAGACAGTGCAGCCTCAGCATCCTCCTCAACTCTAAACACACACAAACACCACATCCTGAAAACACATGCCCACACACACCTTGTTAAGACCACATTAAGCCTTTGCTGGTACCTGCTTAGCATCCATGATGATCCAAATAGAAAACATTACTGAGCATTACAATAGCATAGCCTACTATAACACACATGGAGAAACCACAAGAATAACCTGAAAATCCTCCTATGCTTTTATATGGTTTTAGTGAATAAACAAGAGGGATAAATTTAGCTGTGATTCATAGTACATAAATCAAGTGAAACAGGGTTCTGTTTAGGCTGGATTGGAGGCTTCGGTCGACTGGGTTCTTAGAGTACCACAGGGAGGGGGAGATGTGCATTTACACAGCTCCCTCTTTTGACCAATGCTTGACCCCACGTTTAACTCCCACTCCTCCTTCTATTCCCTGGAAGAGACTGAACTTGCATCCCAAATGGCACCCTATTCCCTTTTTAGTACACTACTTTTGATGAGGGCCCTGGTCAAAAGTAGTGCACTATAAAGGGAATAGGGTGCCATTAGGGATGTAACCAGAGAGACTGAGTGGTTGTGCTCTTCCAGCTTCAGGTCCCATCTCAACACAGGTGATTAATATTGATATCAACACTGCAGCAGCACAGCAGCTTTACATGGACAGACACATTATCACAGTAGATCTTTCAGAACACACCATCTCCTTCTGAGGATTTCTGCCTTCCTATACTTTGAGTTTACTGAAACACTAGGATTGTTAGATCCATTGGCATCATACATCATGTTAGGTGTTACATAAATGTTATTGTATGCATGTCTTATATAGGTCTATGTGTTGTTAGTGCTTAGTTGTTAGTTGTTAGTTGTTAGTGACTTCTAATGCAACACTAGTACTGCAATAAACCCAAACTACTCCTTACAAAAGACTAAAGCATTTTCTGATGTCCTTGAAACATTATTAGGCTCCTCAAAGAGCCTGAGCAATGTTATGAAATGATCCAATAAAACATTAGGCGATATACACACTGTAACCCCCCAGAGAGATAGATGGTGCATTTTAGTGAAGGTGTATGTTAGGTTTCATTATGCTCTCCAAGGCCAATGAGTAGGGTTGTAAATCACAGTGACACTGACCATGCGACTGTACTGCATCATAAACTATAGACCAGTGGCTGCTAGCACCCAGATACTTGGCTCCAACTCCGCAAGACCAGAGTCAATACAGACACTCTCTCACACCCTCCCCCCCACTGTTATCTGGGCCTGATAGATGCCTGCCTGTGATCCAAGGCTTTATATGAGACTGATTTCTCACCTCTACTTCAATACACCCACATCACATTCACAGTACAGAATGCATGTCATAAAGAGATAGGACGGTCTTGAGAAAGGCCACTAGGCAGAAAGGTCGACCGAAGTGCCCCTGTGAACATGGAGTAAAAAGATACGTATCACCAGCATTTCTGCCTCCCAGCCATTCATTTTCTACAGAAATGGAATGACATGTACAGTATACATCTATTCTGCTGTCCTCTGGGGAGAGGAGTTGTAGCTCATCCCGTTCCTCCATTACCTGGTACCAGATTAAATCTTACAGTGACATTGGGTTACATTGTGAAACTTGATCTCCATCCATTAACCCATTTCCTCCTCTCCTCTTACGCTCATTAAAAGGCACATCTGTTTTGTGTTGCTGCAGGCAGGGCTCTGGAGGTTAAGGCTGAGCTGTACATCTGGACACCCGCCTACACCCCCTCCCCGCAACCCGCACCAATAAACCCCCCTCCTGCCCCCTGACAGTTTACAACCCCATTCTCACAGCAGCACCAACATGTATAGAGAATCTCCCCCTAATCTCCTCTACCCTCCAACACCACCCCCCTCCTCAACACCCCCCTCAACACCCCCCTCATCTGCCCTCTCTCCCACTTCTCCCTGATCTGCTTTGCTCCAACAATATGTTCTCAAATCAGACGAGCATGGATTGGGCGGCTGGTCAGAGAGACTTATGGGTGCAGCTTTCATTGGTGCTCCGGCTTAAGACCTCCACAAACCACAACATGGACCAAAAATCCCCCAACTCCTTGACCTCATTTTTACCAAGTAATTTGAAATGGCAATGCATGGAATGAATGCATGTATGAAAACATATACTGATATCCAGGCTCTGTCGTAGCCGGCCTCGACCGGGAGACCCATGGGGCGGCGCACAATTGGCCCAGCGTCGTCCAGGGTAGGGGAGGGAATGGCCGGCAGGGATGTAGCTCAGTTGGTAGAGCATGGCGTTTGCAACACCAGGGTTGTGGGTTCGATTCCCATGGGGGGCCAGTATGAAAAATAAATAAAAAAATAATGTATGCACTCACTAACTGTAAGTCGCTCTGGATAAGAGCGTCTGCTAAATGACTAAAATGTAATATGGATCCCCCTGCAGCCCAGGAGATTTATGAGAGTTAGCTCTGAAGTATGGGTCTGACCAGGGTGTATGTGTACAGTACAAGAGTTAGTATGTCGTCTGGGTGTAAATGTCTGTACGCGTGTGTGTGTGTGTGTGTGTGTGTGTGTGCGCGCGCGTGCGTGCGTGCGTGCGTGCGTGTGTGAGTGAGAGAGACAAAGAGAGAACAAGCCTGAGAGACCGATTAGGAGAGATGGAGAGAGGGAGCCAGGCCGAGGGCAGCCTGCCCTACAGACAGCTGAGAAGCTGGTTCAGGGTCACATCCCCCAACTGGAGGGCTGACTAACTGACAGGGCAGCCGTGGCCCAGTCCTGCTAGGGGGAATAAAAGGTCAGGCTGTTAATACCTAAGCAGAAAGAACATGGCCTTAAAGAAGATCCCTGCCACTTGCCTCCCCTAATGTTCCCCTAGCCAACCCCACAAGCCTCATCCCCTCTGACCCGGCAGCCCAGCCATGTCACATGAAAACTAGAAGGACACTGAGCAATGTCCTTCTTCAAAGCCTTCCCATCCTGTACAGGCCTCATCCCGAACACACTTGCACACACACACGCGCACACACACACAGAAAGACAGTGAGTCAGAGGATAAAACACAGCTGGTAGAAGCAGCTAAATCGGCAGTCCTCAGCAGAGCGTTCCATGTCTAGAGGTAAAGTGAGCAGCCCTAGCCTCCTCTTCAAGCTTCCCATGCATCAAGTGAAAGGCACACAGTGAGTGGTGCTTTGCTCTCTGTTTGTAATTCAGCAACAGCATCCCAACAGCACAGATCTGAGGTCTCCCACAGACAGGGAGCGAGGTCACTAGCCCTTGGTAAGCCATAGTTTCTGTGATCTTATTTCAGCAGTTTAGGGGTTTGCTAGACAAGATGATGTAATCCACACAGTTTAAAATTATATTTCCACCATCCAGTCGGTCTATAATACCTCATGTAACTGCATTGTTATTGGAGCCAATAGCAGTCAAATCTCATTGATCTGTATCAATAGGTATGCATGATCCCTGTGGGAGAGGCTAGGCAGTGAAACCAAGGAGCGCCTCTGGTAACCCACTGACTGTGACTGCTTTGGGCTAGACTTTGCGTCTCTGCATAGGAGGGTGGGGTGTGAAATTTTACATAAAACCTCAGAACGATATTCTTTAATTTTGACCCAGTTTTTTTGTAAAATCCCCCCAGTACAATATTAACACTGGTGGAGTAGAGTGGTGAACTGTGGAGTAAAGTTCTAAGCTGCCTCATGAGTACTTAGTTGACTTACTGGCCTCATTCTCCTACAAATCACACTTTCGTCTCAATCCACACACAGCAGCAGATCATTACACAGTTAACCCACAGAGACACTGTGCTGCTCTACTGAAACACCACCAGACTGTAGGACTGTCAGGTAATAACTACTGTTAGAAAGAGTCTAAAACACATGATTGAATTGGCTGTGACGGGCAGATTTTCCCCCTGTTTTACCCTGGGTTCAGAGAGACAGTATGTCTCCTCCATCTCTGGCCTTTTTAAAAATGTCAAGCTGCACAGAGAAGGAAGGGTAAGGTTGGTCTAGGCTAGGGGAGTTTCACAGTGATTTGTAATCAGGCCTAGCATTTACAGGAAAGGGAAAACTCTTTCAAAGCCTGCCAATAATCGAGAAGGTAGAGAGAAAACCCCCCACTGACTCCATGTTCCTAAGAACTGCTCAGTCCTTTTTTCCCCTCAAAAAGAAGTGAGGAAGAGTGATATGAGAGTTGGAACAAGGACTGTTGGGAGGAGGGAGCTTATCTTTTCCAGTGCGTTTGCAGTCGTTAAGAAGTGGCCAAGAGTTGTTTGCTTCATAGCAGTTTCCCTTCCATTAAGTATGAACAGTGAAACACAAGCAAACAAACTCCTATATCCACACTCAAGGTCATTTTCACATAATATCCTGTAGTACCTTAGTAACCATTATCTCATGTGATCTGTGGCCTGCAGCGAGAGCGAGTGGTGGAGCTTGATGACATAGTTGGTGGGGACAGACCTATATGTGGCAGGGCTTGAAAACTATTACAGACTACAAAGGGAAGCACAGCCGCGAGCTGCCCAGTGACACAAGCCTACCAGACGAGCTAAACCACTTCTATGCTCGCTTCGAGGCAAGCAACACTGAAGCATGCATGAGAGCACCAGCTGTTCCGGACGACTATGTGATCACGCTCTCCGTAACATTCACAAGGCCGCAGGGCCAGACGGATTACCAGGACGTGTACTCCGAGCATGTGCTGACCAACTGGCAAGTGTCTTCACTGACATTTTCAACATGTCCCTGACTGAGTCTGTAATACCAACATGTTTCAAGCAGACCACCATAGTCCCCGTCCCAAGAACTCTAAGATAACCTGCCTAAATGACTACCGACCCGTAGCACTGACGTCTGTAGCCATGAATTACTTTGAAAGACTGGTCATGGCTCACATCAACAGCATAATCCCAGAAACCTAGACCCACTCCAATTTGCATACCGCCCCAACAGATCCACAGATGATGCAATCTCTATCGCACTCCACACTGCCCTTTCCCACCTGGACAAGAGGAACACCTACGTGAGAATGCTATTCATTGACTACAGCTCAGCATTCAACACCATAGTGCCCCTCTAAGCTCATCACTAAGCTAAGGATCCTGGACTAAACACCTCCCTCTGCAACTGGATCCTGGACTTCCTGACGGGCCGCCCCCAGGTGGTAAGGGTAGGTAACAACACATCTGCCACACTGATCCTCAACACGGGGGCCCTCGGGTGCATGCTCAGTCCCCTCCTGTACTCTCTGTTCACCCATGACTGCATGGCCAGGCACGACTCCAACACCATCATTAAGTTTGCCGACGACACAACCGTGGTAGGCCTGATCACCGACAACGATGAGACAGCCTATAGGAAGGAGGTCAGAGATCTGGCCGTGGTGCCAGGACAACAACCTCTCCCTCAACGTGACCAAGACAAAGGAGATGATTGTGGACTACAGGAAAAAAAAGAGGACTGAGCACGCCCCCATTCTCATCGACGGGCTGTAGTGGAACAGGTTGAGAGCTTCAAGTTCTTGGTGTCCACATCACCAACGAACTATCATGGTCCAAACACACCAAGACAGTCGTGAAGAGGGCACGACAAAGCCTATTCCCCCTCAGGAGACTAAAAAGATTTGGCATGGGTCCTCAGATCCTCAAAAAATTCTACAGCTGCACCATCGAGAGCATCCTGACTGGTTGCATCACCGCCTGGTATGGCAACTGCTTGGCCTCTGACCGCAAGGCACTACAGAGGGTAGTGCGTACGGCCCAGTACATCACTGGGGCAAAGCTCCCTGCCATCCAGGACCTCTATACCAGGCGGTGTCAGAGGAAGGCCCTCAAAATTGTCAAAGACTCCAGTCACCCTAGTCATAGACTGTTCTCTCTGCTACCGCACGGCAAGCGGTACCGGAGTGCCAAGTCTAGGTCCAAAAGACTTCTCAACAGCTTCTACCCCCAAGCCATAAGACTCCTGAACAGCTAATCATGGCTACCCGGACTATTTGCACTGCCCCCCCACCCCATCCTTTTTACGCTGCTGCTACTCTGTTAAGTATTTATGCATAGTCACTTTAACTCTACCCACATGTACATATTACCTCAACTACCTCACTAGCCGGTGCCCCCGCCATTGACTATGCAACGGTACCCCCCTGTATATATAGCCTCCCTACTGTCACTTTATTTTATTGTATATATAGCCTCCCTACTGTCACTTTATTTTACTTCTGCTCTTTTTTTCTCAACACTTTTTTGTTGTTGTTTTATTCTTACTTTTTTGTTTAAAATAAATGCACTGTTGGTTAAGGGCTGTAAGTAAGCATTTCACTGTAATGTCTGCACCTGTTGTATTCGGCGCATGTGACCAATAAAATTTGATTTGATTTGATTTGATTTGATAGGTTGGTTTATTATTGATATTTACATTAAGGTTGTCTGTGGAGGAAAAGATGTGGAAAGTCTGTGTGTGAGGCTAACTGTTCTACCACTGGTCGAGCCCAAACACAAAGCACCAAACAATCACACCCTGATCTGAATCAATCACATTCTCCGTATCCACAAGACCTCTTGACCCTGGTGTAAATAACACAACTTTTAAAAAGCCACAAGCAAACCCACTGTTCTTCTAGCCCACTCTACTAACATCTCATGCTTGGTGGGTTCTGTTACGTAAGACAGGTTGTAGGGCCTGTGGTTGTAGAAGAAACCGGTGAACTATACCCCAGGCTAGATTACTTTGTGTGACATTAAAGGCCACTCTAAAAGTTATAACGGTGTGGTAAATAGCCGGCATAATGTAAAGTGTTTAACAGAATTGGCTCTCATTTTCACTTTCACGGCTGGTTTAAGGCACTCAGGCAGACGAGAGGAGCTCTTTCACGTGTTAATCATTGATGGGGACTGTTAAAGAACAAAACGTTGTGCAGGACAAGTGTAAAGGGCAGACAAAGCCACCACTGAACTATTCCCAACTGACACCATGATCATAATAATATTCTGAGCTTCATAAGGTTGGCTGTAGTGAATGTGGCTTTCGGGGAGAGTTTTACAAGGGCTGACTTGTTGTTATTTTTGTGTAGAAGCGCAGAACGATTATGTGGCGTGTTTATTTTGGTAACTAACATGGTTTGTATGGGCTGGGGCTGTAGAGGCTGTAAGGCACCACATCTGTTGCTTCCCATTTGCCTTATGCGACAGGATTTGCAATCATCGCCCTCCTTAGGGTGTGTGTCGTGTGTTCGCCACCCTCTTTAATTCTCGTTTTTATATTTAAAAATATAAATACAATTTAAAAAGTTGCCCAGCCTGACCATTATGGAACATTTGCTGCCAACTATCCAGAAAATGTGTTTCTGGTCTTTTGCTCCTTTACGGTTCTCACCAGGAGGGAGGAGACAAGCTTGGCTGGGTCCCTGATAGAGATTTATACAGGTTTCATGGGTGTATATGTGCAAGTGTGTCAGGTTTATTTCCTATTCTACTGAGAGAAAGTGGGGGGAAAGTACGGAATCAGGCCTTTTTTTGTCCCCATGTCCCCATAAGGTTGGGTTATCGTTTCAGTGCCTAATGCTAATTACGATTCATTCTCCCCACTAACCGTCAACGATGGGTGGAAGTTTGAGGTAAATGTGGGGGAGAGGAGGTATTTGTGGCCTGCTGGATTGAAACGGAGACAGATTGCAGCAGCAAGGTGTTGATAATGCTGTAAGATTAATGCCTCAGCCACGCATAATCGCCCTTATCCCCAGTTCTCCCCTTAGCAGATAGAATTGTTCAACTTCCCTGACTACTGCCCACAGCAAGATGGATGGCACACGTGGTGCTGCTGTCAGAGTGGATACACACACACACACACACACATACACGCATGAATGTTCACTCACATGAGCAAGCACATGTACACACACACACACACTCATACACACACACACAATCATGACTATAATGTGTGTGTGACAGACAGAGGGCCCACTAGGCTTTGGAGAGACTAGAATCATGGGAGTCAAGGTTGGCATCTGGACAGCGAGTCACACACACACACACACCACACACACACACACACACACACACACACACACACACAGTGAAAACAACTTTCATTCAAAGTGCACTTAATCCCGCCATCTCTCCTCCAGTCATTTCCATTCTCCTTTTCTGTTGTGGATCTCTCTGCCCCCCCCCCCCCCCTGTGTTTCTCTAATTCACTATGGTCTGGCTTTCTGACATGCGTGCAAATTGGCAAATTACAGGATGGCGGGCTGTCACTAGGCAGATTCATGTGGTCACAAGAGGGCTGAGGGAGGTGTGGAGACTGGGAGGTACTGGCGTGGGGGGGTTGACACTATGGGGAGGACGTTAGCCCTAGTTGCCCTGTCTTAACATTGTTAACATTGGCTGGTCTGATTGACACACTGCTGGTTTGAAAGGGCCGGGCCCCTGTCTCTCTTCTCTGTGTGCTATAGGGATCTAGGAGGGCCTTCCTCCCATTCCTCCCCCATCCTCCCCCCATCCTCCCCATCTCCTCCTTTGTGCCTCCCTCCTTCATGTTGTTCTTCCCCTCCACTTCATTTGCCTCAGAGGCCCATGCAGAGTTGTCATGGTAGAGGGGAGAGAGGAGACCCCCTGGTTTTCTCCCCCTCTCTTTTCTCATTCTCTCAGGCAGAGTAGAGACAATAGATATACAAAAGTATGTGGACACCCCTTCAAATTAGCGGATTCAACCACAGCCGTTGCTTACAGGTGTATAAAATCCAGCACACAGCCATGCAATCTCCATAGACAAACATTGACAGTAGAATGGCCTTACTGAAGAGCTCAGTGACTTTCAAAGAGGCACCGTCATAGGATGCCACCTTTCCAACAAGTCAGTTCATTACATTTCTGCCCTGCTAGAGCTGCCCCGGTCAACTGTAAGTGCTGTTATTGTGAAGTGGAAACGTCTAGGAGCAACAACGGCTCAGTCACGAAGTGGGACGGCCGAGTGCTGAAGCGCGTAGCGTGTATAAATCGTCTGTACTCGGTTGCAACACTCACTACCGAGTTGCAAACTGCCTCTGGAAGCAAAGTTAGCACAATAACTGTTCGCTGGGAGCTTCATGAAATGGGTTTCCATGGCTGAGCAGCCGCACACCCCTAAGATCACCATGCACAATGCCAAGCGTCGGCTGGAGTGGTGTAAAGCTCGCCGCCATTGGACTCTGGAGCAGCGGAAACGCGTTCTCTGGAGTGATGAATCGCAGTCCGATGGACAAATCTGGGTTTGAACACCTGCCCGAATGCATGGTGCCAACTGTAAAGTTTGATGATGGACGAATAAAGGTCTGGGGCTTTTCTTCATGGTTCAGGCTCCTTAGTTCCAGTGAAGGGAAATCTTAACGCTACAGCATACAATTACATTCTAGACGATTCTGTGCTTCCAACTTTATGGCAACAGTTTGGGGAAGGTCCTTTCCTATTTCAACATGACAATGCCCCCGTGCACAAAGAGAGGTCCATACAGAAATGGTTTGTGGAGATCGGTGTGGAACAACATGACTGGCCTGCACAGAGCCCTGACCTCAACCCCAACGAACACCTTTGGGATAAATTGGAATGCCGACTGCGAGCCAGGCCTAATCGCCCAACATCAGTCCCCGACTTCACTAATGCTCTTGTGGCTGAATGGAAGCAAGTCCCCGCAGCAATGTTTCAACATCTGGTGGAAAGCCTTCCCAGAAGAGTGGATGCTGTTATAGCAGCAAAGTGGGGACCAACTCCATATTAATGCCATGATTTTGGAATGAGATGTTCGACAAGCAGGTGTCCATATACTTTTGGTCATGTAGTGTAGCTCTCGTCACCAAATCCCAGCCCTCCCTAGCCACCTAGCCCAATTCCAGGCCTGAGCAGCAGGCAGGGGACTGGGTCAGAGCTAGGTGGAAACAGCATGGAGGTGTTATTCTAACAGTGGCCAGGCCAGGGAGCCTCCTCAGCCTCCTTTCTGTGTCAGGTCCCCTCCAGCTGATCC
>NC_140017.1:24354841-24509841 GCF_964263955.1 Coregonus lavaretus
AGCAGAGATAGATATCACTCTCTCCTTTATCTCTCATTCCTTACGCCACCTTTCACTCCTTCCCTCCTTTTCTAATGACGCACTGTCATGCTGTGTCATGACATGCACAGAGACCGAGGGAGGGAGGGAGGGAGGGAGAGAGGGGAGGAGGTGAAGGACTGAAAAAGGTTCCACAATAGCCAGTCACACCCCATTTAAATGGCTTCTTACTATCCAGAGTGAAACGGTTATGGGGAGAGCGAGGAGGACGGTGCATTATGCATTTATGTTCCATTCTTCATGGTGTGGCAAATTGGATTGTGACGCTGGATCTGCGGCTCAATGTGATTTGCCTTTGAGTCACACACATAACACAGACTGTGGAGAGAAAACACCACCATCGCAACCAACCAGCTCTATTGTCTCCCCAGCCAGGACACACACATCCCTTTATCAAACACATTACAAAATATATAGACAATTACATGACAGAAAAACTATGGGTGAGTTCATGTTTGATTAGGTATCATTAGCTAATAGCTACAGTATATCTACTCCACCCACCCGGTCTGTAACTCCAGTTGGATTAACAGAGGCCTGAGGGAATGTATTTTAGCTTCAGACAGGTTCACCCTCCACAATCAGACCTCACAAAGGGGCATTTATGTAATATTCACCCAGTTCTCAGTAAGAGGTTTCCCCTACATTGAGGTGCTTTGTTGAGTTCAAACGAACAAGAAACCCACTCAACTGCCCACCACAGCTGGGCTGAACTGTGTCAACCACTTAAACGGAACCAATAGCCTAGACGCCCTGGCCCACATACACTATCCCTTTCTCCCATTTGCACAGATCAAAGGACCAATCAGAGACGCTAAACAGCAGATGAAGCCCATTTCAGATTTAGACCTATTTCGTCACTGTCTGTACTTTCTGCGACTCAGCAAAAATATTATCTGCACAATGTTGTTTGCATCCAGTGAGATGTTACTCTACAGACACCCGGGCCGTCCCGTCCACGACATCGAGCGGATCTAATTAAATGCTGTTCCACATTAACAGGATTGGGCGAACTCACCATTTCCTGCCCCGCTCCCCATGGCCTTTGAGTGGCACTCAGGCTAATGCATAGAAACAGGAACAGGATGAAATGCTAGACACAAGCGAAACCGACATCAACACACACGGCAAACCTGCTCACATTATTGCCTTGCGGTGGTGGAACATGGCGACAAGGCAGCGGTGTTGTAGTCACACAAAAGCTGTGTTGAGACCACTGCAGACAGAGGAACAGGCTGTAAAGGCTTGAGTCTTTATGTAGCCCAAGGCTACAGTAAAACTAGGAGGTGCAATGCCATGGAATTAAATATAACAATTTAATAGGATCTCTATGTGTAATGCCCTGTAATAATGTAATTCCTAATCACACTACATTTATAAGCATGTTCTTTAAATCTTAATTTCCTTTTCTTTGTCTGCAGTCAATTGGTCGTTATTGGACTTTAGGGTTTGACATTTCAAAACATAAGGCTGCATACATCTCAGCCTCACTTTCCCACTGCTACCAGCAGGCTCCTGCCAAAGACCCAACCAAGAAGCGGTGGTTTGCCAAGCAAATAGTTACGCAATGTGGTAGTCAGACTATGTGTAAAAGGCTGCATTTGTGAGCTGGTTGATTCAAGCTGCCTCTATCCATAGATAATCATGCTGAAGCTTGGCCTTCTCACTGGGGACTGAAGACAGTCAAGCTGATGATAGTAACAGAGGGAGAGGGAATAAGCTTCATGCATGTCTTGACAGAGGGGAGAAAAACACTATGAAATACATTTTGTACAAGCTCTCTCTTCCATTATACTGGGCTGCTAAAAGACAGTTAACTGCATGTTTTTCCTCGTTACATGTTTTTAGCTTGGAACCACCTGGAGAACCAAATGGTAAAATGGACAAAAACAGACAGTCTAGAGGACATCTAAACTAAGAGCTTTGAGACATAAACAGTAGGCCAATGTTCCCCCTTGGCAAACCAAAAGGTCAAATAAGAGGCTGCTAGACCGCCTCCTGATCCATTCTGTTTATGTGGTAATTCACTTTTGTTAGACAACACATAGCAACTGTTCAAGATCTCCCAATTCGCTCATTTGTCCTCCTGCACAATTGCAATAGCTGGGTTGGAATGGGTTAGCTCAAAGAATGTTTATAATTTGTGACAGAAAACCTACCACAAGCAGACCACACAGTCTGCTCTTTGCTCCTACATGTCACTCCTGTTCTACTCTCTGTTTTACAGGGACTGACACATTTCCTACCATTCTAAGCTACTTCAAATCACTCCCAAACACACGGCCTCCTCCCCAACACTCTCCCAGCCTCTCACAGGGGGAGTTCACATTCACAAGGCTAAAACGGAGGGGAACTGCAATAGCCCTCTGAATGACAATGCATAGTGTTGAAATCTAAGTGAGACAACGTTCATCTGTTGCTCACTAAGTCCAAAGAGATCCTATAAATTACCTATAGAGTCTATGTGATTCGATGACCATGGCTGGATATTTTTTGGGTGTTTCTGAAACCTCCGTCAACATCCTCCACCAGGGGAAGTGTGTGCTGTGCAGTGATGGTTCCCAACCATCTAAACAACATGGCATTTGTTGGTCTGTATTCAGTCGTACCACAGTAAAACCCAACAAAGAGCTTCTGTCACACCACTCTACCTCGTCCTGCTCCATAAATCAGCTGGCATGATTACAACGGCCGGGGCAGCAATTAGGTATCAAAATGTAATATTCAGCTATTTGTTGTGCTCTCCTTTTGTTTCTGGCACGGCGGAAAGCTGAAAAGCAGTTTTGTTATATGCTTTTCCCCAGAGGGATACAATGTCCACTTGTGTTACCCACCGGATCACGCTGGGTGGTCCGGCCAAGTAAACAACAAATGGAACGGCCTGGACCGGTTCAGCCCAGATCAGACTGCTATCCCTGTGTGGTATATATATATATATATATATATTTTTTTTTTTTCTCGCTTCTCTAAAACTACGGCATCCCCCACCACAAAACAAACTGCTCAATGCCACCATTATTTATTTTAATGAGCTCACAAACACTCTGAATTGCCTGACTGTTTAATTGAGAGAATCAGTCAGCGAATTTCATACATCACACAACAAAGACAAAAAACTAAATGACCGATCCCAGGGCTGGGACGAAAGTACAGTGGAAGAAGTGTACAAAAGGGACATCTCAATATAATGTTGTTTTATTGAATTGATTCTCTTCCAGTGTTTTGCTCTGGACACAAATGTCCCACAGAAACTCAGAGCTAATTGTTCCTCCTAACACAGGCCCTCATCTCAGAATGACAATGTCTTTCTCACTCTCTCAAGATTTTCATATACACTGAGTGTACAAAACATTAGGAATACCTGCTTTTTCCATGACAGACTGACCAGGTGAATCCTGGTGAAAGCTATGATCCCTTATTGATGTCACCTGTTAAATCCACTTCAATCAGTGTAGATGAAGGTGAGGAGACAGGTTAAATAAATATTTTTTAGCCTTCAGACAATTGAGACATGGATTATGTATATGTGTGCCATTCAGAGGGTGAATGGACAAGACAAAATATTTAAGTGCCTTTGAACGGGGTATGGTAGTAGGTGCCAGGCGCACCAGTTTGAGTGTGTCAAGAACTGCAACAATGCTGGGGTTTTCACACTCAACAGTTTCCCGTGTGTATCAAGAATGGTCCACCGCCCAAAGGACATCCAGCCAACTTGACACAACTGTGGGAAGCATTGGAGTCACCTTGTAGAGTCCATGCCCTGACAAATTGAGGCTGTTCTGAGGGCAAAAAGGGGTGCAACTCAATATTAGGAAGGTGTTCCTAATGTTTTGTACACTCAAAGGAATGTTCACATCCAAGTCTCATCCATTTCGTTTTCCCTCCTTGAACTCAACACTCTAATGAATTCCCAGCCCGCTCTCTTATGCTTCCTTAGATCTTGATGATTAGCTGAAGTAATTGCCAGCGAGCAGCATGAGTTGACTTGTCCATGCAAAAGCCTTGGTCTGCCCACCACTCCCACAGCACAGCTAGGTCCATAGCAACATCCATCTTCTGCAGATGCATCTCTGATAAGCCTGTTGTACACTCCATCATTCTAGGGCTCAGTCTTGATTCTATGGAACTAACAAGGACAAGCAATAGCTTTTACATCAATGTCATGGGATGACATACTTGGAAACTGGAAGGCTACAGCTGAAAACAGATTGAACCTTTACGTGACCAATAGAAAACACTGACAGGATAAGATGGTTCTCCAGTGAGATCAAAAGTGACAGGGTATCAGCTGACACAGTACTTACGTGATAAGACCTCTTACATTATTGTCATCTCAAAAGCTCTCTAAACCCTAAATACTTCATTTTTTTTACCTCAACCAACCTTAACTAGGCCTCATGCTGGTTGATAATAAACAGCAGAATATCAGGAAAGCTGAAAATAAAATGTTTTTCACAGTCATTGGACATGAGACCAGAGCCATAAGGGGTGTTCAGCTCATGGCTTATTTCCCGATCAGAGTGTTGCCTACGTGAAGCCTGTTCAATTCTGGCCACACATCTATTCATGTAATCTGTGGGAAAATCAGTGGGTCAGAGTAGAGTAGGCATCAGGACTGGGGGGTTTATTTGATTAATACCAAATACCCGCTTAATTGCTGAAGTGGCGTGTTTCATTAGCCCATGGCGAGCAGAGCAAAGCGGCACACAGCTCCTCTTTACAGGAGTAAAAATAAAGCAGGATATCCTGGTCACGGTTCCCTAGCGATGTGTTAATGATTCCCCAGCCTAAAAGCCATGGGACATTTATTATTCTAAATGTTTCTTAGATTATTAGAATTAAAGAGGAGGAAGTTTCCATGTATACATATGTTTATTGATTCAACATAAAGTAAGACAAAAAGTATGTATCATGGACTACAGTGAGGGAAAAAAGTATTTGATCCCCTGCTGATTTTGTACGTTTGCCCACTGACAAAGACATGATCAGTCTATAATTTTAATGGTAGGTTTATTTGAACAGTGAGAGACAGAATAACAACAACAAAATCCAGAAAAACGCATGTCAAAAATGTTATAAATTGATTTGCATTTTAATGAGGGAAATAAGTATTTGACCCCTCTGCAAAACATGATTTAGTATTGGTGGCAAAACCCTTGTTGGCAATCACAGAGGTCAGACATTTCTTGTAGTTGGCCACCAGGTTTGCACACATCTCAGGAGGGATTTTGTTCCACTCCTCTTTGCAGATCTTCTCCAAGTCATTAAGGTTTCGAGGCTGACGTTTGGCAACTCGAACCTTCAGCTCCCTCCACAGATTTTCTATGGGATTAAGGTCTGGAGACTGGCTAGGCCACTCCAGGACCTTAATGTGCTTCTTCTTGAGCCACTCCTTTGTTGCCTTGGCCATGTGTTTTGGGTCATTGTCATGCTGGAATACCCATCCACAACCCATTTTCAATGCCCTGGCTGAGGGAAGGAGGTTCTCACCCAAGATTTGACGGTACATGGCCCCGTCCATCGTCCCTTTGATGCGGTGAAGTTGTCCTGTCCCCTTAGCAGAAAAACACCCCCAAAGCATAATGTTTCCACCTCCATGTTTGACGGTGGGGATGGTGTTCTTGGGGTCATATGCAGCATTCCTCCTCCTCCAAACACGGCGAGTTGAGTTGATGCCAAAGAGCTTGATTTTGGTCTCATCTGACCACAACACTTTCACCCAGTTCTCCTCTGAATCATTCAGATGTTCATTGGCAAACTTCAGACGGCCCTGTATATGTGCTTTCTTGAGCAGGGGGACCTTGCGGGCAATACAGGATTTCAGTCCTTCACGGCGTAGTGTGTTACCAATTGTTTTCTTGGTGACTATGGTCCCAGCTGCCTTGAGATCATTGACAAGATCCTCCCGTGTAGTTCTGGGCTGATTCCTCACCGTTCTCATGATCATTGCAACTCCACGAGGTGAGATCTTGCATGGAGCCCCAGGCAGAGGGAGATTTACAGTTATTTTGTGTTTCTTCCATTTGCGAATAATCGCACCAACTGTTGTCACCTTCTCACCAAGCTGCTTGGCGATGGTCTTGTAGCCCATTCCAGCCTTGTGTAAGTATACAATCTTGTCCCTGACATCCTTGGAGAGCTCTTTGGTCTTGGCCATGGTGTAGAGTTTGGAATCTGATTGATTGATTGCTTCTGTATATACTTATTTCCCTCATTAAAATGCAAATCAATTTATAAAATGTTGAAATGCGTTTTTCTGGATTTTTTTGTTGTTATTCTGTCTCTCACTGTTCAAATAAACCTACCATTAAAATTATAGACTGATAATTTCTTTGTCAGTGGGCAAACGTACAAAATCAGCAGGGGATCAAATACTTTTTTCCCCTCACTGTAGCTGCTTGTACTTGTTAAATGTACATGAGCATACAGAATCTAAAAAACACTACTGGCTGGACTCATCAAATAGCAGGCTCCTGTGCAGCAAAAATACACCCTCTCATTAAAATAGAAATGTGTTTTGTTTCATTTCACAATGTAAACATTGTGTAATTAAAGCATTACTTATATAAATCTGCATTAATGTGGTGCAGTAACAATTACATTTCTCTGCAGTTTCCAGAATAATTGCAGTCAGTCACTGTCTGAATACCCCATTTCTAAACACTACATATGATTTCTCCTCTCTGTCCATCAGACCTCCCCTCTCCCTACCCAAGACAATATTTTTTAAATTAGACCTCTGAGTGTTTACAAAGACAGATTGCTTCATCACACTAGCGACATCGCCTTCCTTCCTGGATACTGTCAGCATCCAACAAGATTTATGACAGTGTCATGCCAAGAAAATAGAAGAAAAAAATAGAACGGATGTAATTCAATTATTTGTATTTCTTCTGTTGTCTAGGAGTGAATGACTGTGGGTTCTTTAAGACGAGAGCTGTGGACTATTCAGGATACAGCCACTATACAGCCACTCCAGCAGCCAATACACAACTCATTTAAAAGTGTTCCTCCCACAAAGGGAGTAAAGCCAGTGGGTGAGAGGGGACTGTATTAACAGTAATATTCCTTATTGAAATAAAGCTCTGGAGCAGGAGAGTAGCATTGGTGTTTAGTAAGGCCCGTCGAGAGAGAGAGAGGGCTTTGCATATATTGAGAGGCATTGTGAGAGCTGGCGAGGGTTCGCTCCACTACTCTAGAAAAACAGCTTTTCGCATACCCAGTCTCTCCTCCACACACACACACACACACTCTCTCTCTGCTCTGGGCTGGCCAGCCCCTTCTCATCCGCTACCTGAGTAGTGTATATTCCTCCAACACCCAGCAGCCTAACTGTTCCTCAGCCACCCTATGCCCAGATGCCAAGAGCTCTACAGTGGACCAGTGTGAACCCAGCTAATAATTAATTGCATGTAATTAAGATGGCAGGCTCCCTGTACTTGTAAAGACCCATTAGCCCAATGTATCAGCATGCTGTAATGGCTTTGTATGATGTGGATTTCTGGAGTATCACTCCTTCTCACCCACTCTCACACCCCCCCGCCCTCCTCCCGCTTCCAGCCCTCACGCTCCCTAAACTTGAGTGACATTGACGCTTGTTGCGGCACCCTGTCGAGGTCAGAAATCACTCAGTGAGGGTTGTAATGAGAGGAGCAGCCCTTGTACAGTTGGCAATTTGCCAGACTCATGATGACAGGCGAGGCAGGGTGGACTTCAGAAGCGGGACCATTTTAGTTCTTGCCATTAACAGCACATCAACGATCCCACCAGTTAGTCAGCCAGCTGCCCAGGCCTGAAACCCAGCAGCCCCCATACTCTGCCCCCCCCACATCCCATCATACCCTGCACCCGGTCCTCAGCCTTGATCTGCAATTACCACCAGTCAGTCGCCATTCCATTGAAGAAAAAAGGCAATTTAATGCATAAAGGGATAAATGGGTGAACAATTACATTTTTTATCAAGCTGAAAGGATCTCTCGGGAGAAGGGGAGAGTTAAAAAGGGGGGAGATTTGCTTGTTTCCAAAAAAGCTTGTTTAATCCTTGACACCTGTCAAATGGCTCACACTACACAGCCCCCACGGCTCACACTACACAGCCCCCACGGCTCACACTACACAGCCCCCACGGCTCACACTACACAGCCCCCAAGGCTCACACTACACAGCCCCCACGGCTCACACTACACAGCCCCCACGGCTCACACTACACAGCCCCCACGGCTCACACTACACAGCCCCCACGGCTCACACTACACAGCCCCCACGGCTCACACTACACAGCCCCCACGGCTCACACTACACAGCCCCCACGGTTCATAAAAGGCTGCGGTTGAGGCTTAACCCTACGAGTACCTCGTCATTGAGTGAGTGTCCCTGCTCAGTCACCAGACCCTCGCAGACTAACACACACCACACGGTCATGGCTGGTGTGGTCAACACACCAACACTGAGATATACTATTTTTTATTTATTTAACTAGGTAAGCCAGTTGAGAACAAGTTCTCATTTACAACTGCGACCTGGCCAAGATAAAGCAAAGCAGTGCGATAAAAACAACAACACAGAGTTACATATGGGGTAAACAAAACATAAAGTCAGAAATATAACAGAAAATATATATATACAGTGTGTGCGAATGTAGTAAATTGTGGAGGTAAGGCAATAAATAGGCCATAGTGCAAAATAATTACAATTTCGTATTAACACTGGAGTGATAGATGTGCAGAAGATTATGTGCAAATAGAGATACTGGGGTGCAATGAGCAAAATAAATAACAATGTAAATAACAATATGGGGATGAGGTAGTTGGGTGGGCTAATTACAGATGGGATGTGTACAGGTGGAGTGATCGGTAAGCTGCTCTGACAACTGATGTTTAAAGTTAGTGAGGGAGATAAGAGTCTCCAGCTTCAGAGATTTTTGCAGTTCGTTCCAGTCATTGGCAGCAGAGAACTGGAAGGAATGGCGGCCAAAGGAGGTGTTGGCTTTGGGGATGACCAGTGAGATATACCTGCTGGAGCGCAGACTACGGGTACATATTGAGTAAGTATGCATCCCAAATGGCACCATATTCCCTATTAGTGCACTACTTTTGACCAATGCCCATAGGGAACGTAGTGCACTATATAGGGAATAGGGTGCCATTTGGGATGCACCCTCTGCTGCAGCCTCTGCTTCAGTGCTATGGCTAAAGTCATCTTACACATGTAGGCTGCCTGAAACTAGACACAGACCAGAGGTCTCCAGGAAGTAAGAAAGAATGTTCAGGTCCGTGTTGAACATTCACACAATACTCTACCACAGACGGGAGGGACACACATCTACCATAAGGAATAGAGGCCAGTTGTGGGTTATGAGCTGCTGTGAATGGAAAAAAAGACAAACACAAGATGGAGAATGTGGGGATGGAATAAAAAGATTAAAGAAGCTCTCTATGGTGGGCCTTATCTGTAACGCGTTTCCTTTTCCCCCTCAGCAGTGCTCCATTGCCTGTAGTGTTGTCTCTGCTCTGTGTGGTGGGGATTCCAATCTCAGATAGATATCAAAGCTGCTCACCTAGCAGGCCATAGCAACGGCATGACATGCACATTGCGTCAGGAGGGAATGCGGAAGTCGGAACGATGGGCCGCCTTGCGAGATGAGGGCCTCTGGGAAAACAAACTAGACTTGGAGGGAATGGAGTTAGCTTTGGTCTGCATCAGCCAGGTCAACTTGTTGAAGACCTCTGCCTATAAGGAGCTGGCACACTGGCACGCTAGCATCAGTTACCCTCCATTTCCCTCTATACCTTCACCACACATACAGGGGCCATGAGAAGGCATGAGTTAAGGCTTTAAATGATCTGCAATCACATATTTACTGACATAGACAAGTCAAGTCTCTGAAGTTTTCTCCAAAAGTTATGAGACCAGTGGTATGTAAGAGGCTTTGAAAATGCTGAACATGGAATCCAGCTCATTATTTGCAGTAACCCTCGCGGTTATTGGTTGATGTTGACAAGACAGCGGGGTGCTTGGCCTATGGAGGAGGCTTAGTGGAGTAGAGATGGGAGGGGGTCTGTGAAGAGGATTATGGGGGCCAGACTATTGTTAGAGCAGGAAGAGTGGCAGACACTCAGGCCTAGTGAATAACAGGAAATACTGAGATACAGGTCTGCACGACAAGCTACAGTCCAGTCCTGCTGCATAGGGATTACAGTATTGGATTTATGCAGCCACAAACAATTCCACTCACAGAAAAACCTACGCCGAACTGCTCGTGCAAAATAACATGATGGAGCAGCATGTGAGATTTTCCAGTTTTGTACACTGTATAGTTTTGTCCAAATCAATTGAATGCTTATGGGTTTTAGCCTTTGAAAGCGAGGCCTGCTGAAATTCAGGCTGAGATGACAGAGTGCTGCTCATTTGGGAGATGGCTGGGAGGGGTTGTTGAGAGGCAGAGATCTCCACCAAGCCTGTGAATGCAATTATCCCTGAGATCTTGAGTTGGGGCCACGAACAATTAATACATGTTGTTATCATAATCATACCACAACTATGCATGGAAATAGGGCTAAATTATTTTGTCATTTCACATTGATTGTGGAACAGAATTTAAATTGATGAGTGGGTTACTTCTTGGATGTGTATCCAGTCCAGACCCCCACCTCATAGGGGAAAAAACTAAACCAAAAAGAAGGACCAACACCCCCTCTGAGAGAAGGGAGGAGGAAGGGAGGGCAGAGAAAGAGGGAGGGCAGAGAAGGAGGGAGGGCAGAGAAGGAGGGAGGGCAGAGAGAAGGGAGGGCAGAGAGAAGGGAGGGCAGAGAGAAGGGAGGACAGAGAGAAGGGAGGGCAGAGAGAAGGGAGGGCAGAGAGAAGGGAGGGCAGAGAGGAGGGAGGACAGAGAGAAGGGAGGGCAGAGAGGAGGGAGGGCAGAGAGAAGGGAGGGCAGAGAGAAGGGAGGGCAGAGAGAAGGGAGGGCAGAGAGAAGGGAGGGCAGAGAGAAGGGAGGGCAGAGAGAAGGGAGGGCAGAGAGAAGGGAGGGCAGAGAGGAGGGAGGACAGAGAGAAGGGAAGGCAGAGAGAAGGGAGGGCAGAGAGAAGGGAGGGCAGAGAGAAGGGAGGACAGAGAGAAGGGAGGGCAGAGAGAAGGGAGGGCAGAGAGAAGGGAGGGCAGAGAGGAGGGAGGGCAGAGAGGAGGGAGGACAGAGAGAAGGGAGGGCAGAGAGAAGGGAGGGCAGAGAGAAGGGAGGGCAGAGAGGAGGGAGGGCAGAGAGAAGGGAGGGCAGAGAGGAGGGAGGGCAGAGAGAAGGGAGGGCAGAGAGAAGGGAGGGCAGAGAGAAGGGAGGGCAGAGAGGAGGGAGGGCAGGGAGAAGGGAGGGCAGAGAGAAGGGAGGGCAGAGAGGAGGGAGGGCAGAGAGAAGGGAGGGCAGAGAGAAGGGAGGGCAGAGAGAAGGGAGGGCAGAGAGAAGGGAGGGCAGAGAGGAGGGAGGGCAGAGAGAAGGGAAGGCAGAGAAGGAGGGAAGGAAAGAAAGGCTGACAATCTGTTCTTCCTGCTCTCCTTTGTTTTGGAGGGAAAGGGACACTGCTGTGGGGGTGGAGTCAATCAAAAAGAGAAACAACATAGCGGGAGGTAGTGTGTCAGTGTGTGTCTTCGCATGGGTGTGTGTGTAGGCTATATGTTTAGCTTTTGGTGTCCCTCTACCCCCTCACTTCACACGGATAACAAATCTTTAAGCAGCCCTTTCTGCACTTAAGCGTCTGTTCTCACTCTCCATGCATCGCCCCTTGACTATTAAACTTGAATTGTGTTTACTTTCCAAAATGGCACCGCAGCACAGTGATCCCTCGAAGAGCTAGTACCTAACAGTGCCTGCCGCCCGACCTGTATCCGGCATCTACACAATAAATACTTAGCCATATATCCTTTGAACATTATTTTAAACACCAAAGGAAACAGCTGCAGTGGTTAGGCTGTAGTCAGTGACTCAGCTCACATACATACTGTAGCAATTATTCCAACTCTCCTTCGGCTGGCATCCAACAGTACTTCAGCTGTCCACGCTTCACCCAAGGGCACTGCCAAAAGTAGGCCATGGCTTCTAGAGGAACCCAAGCTCCTGTTACTGTTGAGGAGGCTTGACTCCCAATCCCTACATGAACACAATGCCAACACAAATCATAACAACCTTCGCCTGTAACCCCAGCCCCACCACTAATTGTAAACCCCAAAGCCAGACCCAATCTACTCTTCAGTGGCATCCACAGGACTGGCTGTGAGTGGAACGGATTTTGTACATTTGGAAGGTGGGGAATATTGTATATAAGGCGTGTTGGCATCCATTAGTATAAGGATAGCAATTAAAACTAGTATATACACATCATCATAAGCCATAATCATAATCATAACATGATGACATCAAAGTGAAATGTGACAGAGACATATTTCACTTTGTCACAACGGTACTGAAAATGAAAAGCATGGTAATCTGGAGGAATTTACACGCTGTATTATGACATGTAATGACTGCAATTTAAAGATCAAAGTTGGGACACATCTTTAGGAACGCTTAATTTCCCTCCCTCTCTTCATCAGTGTCTTTAAGGAGAGAAGAAAGGAAGCATGGGAGGATGAAGAATTGCCTCTGACTCCTGTCTCGGATTCTGATTTCCCATGGGCACCTCCACAAACTGAACGTCATAAAGCCCAATGGCAGCCCAATTAAGAGAGAATTCTAGGACAGAAGTTTGGCTTTCAAGGCCAAAGCGACTCATCGGTATCACTTCAAAAAGGAAACTAAATGGGAAGGGAACACAGAACACCCACAGCAGGAGGCTGGAAAGCAAAACAACATGGATATAACCTGTATCTACTGTAAGGCACCACCACCGAGCCAGGGGTAAAGGAATCTACAAACCGATTTAAAAAAACATTGTGGATGTACCATTATGCTATTATTCAGAAGTATCAAGGCTTGGGAGAGTTGCCTTATAAATAAGACACCCCCCCCCCCCCCCAACAGTTCAGAATATCCACACACAACAACCCCCAGTATATTATTACTTGATATTCTGGTGCAGTGTGTGGTATATCCATCCCTCATAACTGGCAACTAACTGGCCACAAAAGACATCTGTCTATCTGTTATCTCTATCCCTGAACTTACATAAACCGCTTTGCTTTCCTCCTCTGAAATATTCCTAGCTTTGAGGCCAGGCCAGATATTTAGTTTGTCCGGGCTTTCAGCTGTGAAATAAAAAAGTGATGGCGGAATAGGCCTGGGGAGGCCAGTAAGCCACAAGAGTAGAGTTGTTTTGCTTTGTTTCCCCCCAACAGTCTCCTCCAGAAACCCTCTAAAAACACTTACATAGTCAGCATGAAACATGCAAGCATTCAAATAGACACTGCAATAATCGCCATTTAGCCATTTCAGCTTTACCTAGCCGGTATTACATTAGCCTGTAATTCTTAACCATGGATTTGGCTGAATTATGTTGGTTCAAACACCAATATAAAACTTGGATTGAAGGTGTTATTAACAGTTGCATCTCCTAACAGTCAGAGACAGTATGGCAGGAACACCACTAATAGTCTTTTAGACAGTGTAATGGGACATGCTGCTATGCTATGTTGTAGATCTCCTTCACTAATTAGAGAGGGTAATTTCAGTATACATTATGAACTTATCTCTTCTCCACCCTACTGGCAAATCCCAACCAAGCGCCGTAGAACTAAATGCTCTGTCACCACAACAAAGAGACTGGAGAACTCCCTCTCTCAGACACTCCTTCAGACTCATACTGGGAGGGTCAACTTGGGTGAAGACATGGAGACAAGGCATTCATAACAAAGTGTGAATTGACAGCCTAGTGAGAATGTTCTGGCGAAGGCCCTAAAGACATTCTTACTGTATATGTTTAGAAGGTTTCTATGTATCTCTAGAACATGTTGGCTGTAGAGGGAGTGAACACCTGTCACTAGCGGAGCTGGGGGGGGATATGATGTGATGTATGGTGGGAGCTGTCTCTCTTCTTCCAGAGGCTTCTCCCAGAGGGGCCAGGGTGGTTGAGGAGGGGGTGAATCTACAGGTCGGTTATAATCTCACACACCGTGGACGAGTTATTTACATTTTACATTTTAGTCATTTTAGCAGACGCTCTTATCCAGAGCGACTTACAGTTAGTGAGTGCATACATTTTTCATACTGAGTACAGCAGTTCTGTTCTGTTCAAGTGTTTAAATCAATGTCTTCTTTGGCAGTTCGGCTATTGATTTTGGACAGTTTCTCAGCTTGAACTGGGCTATACTCTGTTAACATTTAGTTTAACTCCCATAAACCTTTGGTAACCCCCCTGCTCCATTTCAACCATCACTCTAAGTACATTTCAGTTACTCCTCTTACTCACTTTCATTGCTTGCTCTTGACTTCAGTGCATACAGTTCCTCCGCCGCTCACTGTGCTCAGTAATTACATGAGAGAGGGAACGAAAAGGAGAAAAAGGTGGTGCTTGGCAGAAACACTGACATTCCAAACGTGAAACCTTCTCCTAAACAGACCTTTAGACTTTATTCTGCTCCAACTCAGCAGCTTTACCAGTCTGTTGGGGATCACATACACGCAAACAGGCTACATTAATTACTACTAAATAACATTACTCTGGACAACATTAAATTCAACAGTAAATAGGCTTTCTGCATGCAGCAGAGCAAAGGATGTGTTGTACGAGATGCACCGACTACCCGTTAAAGACTTAAAACACACCTGCTGGTTCTGAAAGCAGTGAGGCGGTCAAATGAGCAGGTGGTGAGTAACATGCTGCTGCGCCATCGAAATAAGGAGGGGTTAATATGCACTCCGTCTATGGTTGCGTCCCAAATGGCACCCCATTCCCTATATAGTGCACTACTTTTGACCAGGGCCCATAGAGCTCTGGTCAAAAGTAGAGCACTATATATGGAAAAGTGTGCCATTTGGGACACACATTATGTCTATGTACGCTCGGTCTGTCCTCCTCCCAGACTCTCCAGACTGAACTTAACACCTCATCAGGCTGGGAATCCCATTACACTAATGGCTCTGCATGCACACACTCTCAAACATGCTTTAGGAAATTAAAAAGCAAAGAAAACATGGAGGGAAGTGGGATAACCTTTCTATTGGACAGGGATCAACTTCGGCCCTATAAATGTCCCCTTATTCCAATGGCAGATTCTATCCGGTCCAACACAGGTATATTTCTGAGTTGTATAGATTAATCTAAACTCATTGATCTGAAGTAACTGGATAGCAAGGACCATTCATATAACAAGTCTGAAGAGGGCAATCCATCAGTTCATTCTGCATCCAGTAAACCTGATTGAGGCTGAGGGTTTCATGTTGCTGTGGTTATCTGCTAGCTACTCCACTGCATGCTGAGAACAGAGCCGAGCTAAACATCATGTGGCTTTCATTTGGAGCCTGTGTTAACAATGTAGTGCTGGAGAAAAGGCTGTGACTCTCTCTCTCCCTCCGCCAGTAATCTCTCTTTAAAGGCGCAGCGTCTCTAATTGCCTGGACACTTGTGTCCGAGGGTCTCGCTCTTCAGTGAAAAGATGACCTTGCGTGCTCCTTACAACCAGCTTAAGCTGATAAAGCCTTTGATGCTACATGGCCGTGGGATCGGTTCCCCCCAGCCCAAACAGATGCACAGCAAAATAATATTCAAAACAACGATTAGCTCCCAACACAGAGGCACAGGGTATCCCACAGCATTGGCTCAGCCCAGCAGGTGGTCCTCTCCAGACCCATCGCCAGCCACCGCCACCAGGCGTTCCCTTTCATGATTTCCCTGTGCTTATTCTAGACTTATGTTTGGGAACTTGAATGTATGCCTTTAAAGTAACTATTACCTTCAATATGTTTGGAATGCGTGTAGTGGGAGTTTTATTGAGTAACCAAGACGTACAATAATAGATTTTACAACGGGACATGACGGCAGTGGAAATGTACACTGCTATAATGACTAAGTTAACCTGACTGGCTACAGTAAACCAGGCTCTAGTCAGACCCATGCCAGCGCTGCAGCTCCACTGACCTCAGGCTGCGTACCAAATAGGACCGGGAAGATACCAGTATTGCGATACTCGTTAGTATTGTGGCAAGGAAACAAAACACGAAGAGGATTTAACTTCTTTAGGAAAACACAGCCCTTATGTTGGAAACAAACTTAATTTGGTTGTCATCCAGAGACACATGTATTTATTTACCAAGCTATAGCACACAATATTTTACATATAGCAAGTTTTTAAAGGACCAATAAGTTGTCTGCGTCGTGTTTTCCTTTTTGCTATGGAATAATTGAGATATTGGTATCGTCACAGCCCTAGTACCAAATAGCACCTTATTCCGTATGTAGTGCACTACTTTTGACCAGGGCCCATAGGGTGCACTATAGTAGTGCACTATATAGGGAATAGGGTGCCATTTGGGACGCAGCCTCAGTCTACATAACTTTCACTCAGTCTGTCTCTCACACAACAGATAGTCAGCACCTCCCACATCATCCTCTCTCTCTACGCCACAGCTAGGCAAACTCTGGATGTTTCTTCCTGTGTCTCTTTAAAGCCTTTTTTCTCCTCTCTAAGCAATACCACCATTACTTATTCCTCCATATTGGTTGCCTTGCCACAGCTCCCATCTCTGTACTTTGGCCTGCCTGTACCTTCTGCAGATTCCATGTAATTTCTCAACAATGTAATCACAAGACATTCTTCGCCTGTAAGAAGCTTACAGCTGCAGTGAGCAGACAACTATTTCCCAAACATAGTCTCAGGTCTCTGCTTTGATCTGCACTGGGCACACTGGCTTTACCGTGTTATATTGGGTATATCTTAAAAGTCACTGTAAAATCTATTTAATTTGGCTCTGGGAATCACTTTCATAATTCTAGACTATTGCAAGCAGAAGAGAGGAGACCATAATAGCTTGCTAATGTGATATATGATTAGAACCTATAAATGATATGAATCAGTATGCTGAGGTGGTGCATTACCATTCATATTTCATTTGTTTTCAGGACCAGATTGCCAAGCAGTGTCCTTGAATAATGGTTAGTGAGTGCTAGTGTGTCCAATGGCTCATACGACACACTAATAGAACTACTGAATCTGTAATTAGGTCAATAAAAAGCAGATGGAATGATGTGAATGTCCTGCCAAGAAGATAGCCGGGCAGGAGGTATCATATCCATTGGGCCAAGTAAATATTATGTCCAATTACATGAAGGGCATATTGCTGTAGTAATGTGTAGGGATAAACAGACGGACACGGTGGACTGACGGATGAACCTAGCAGCATAATAGATTCGATATTTGGATTAGTAATCAAGAAATCGGTCAGAAGAGCATTATGTAAAATCCAAATGGAAACATTAGTATTTGCCAGCTATCTCCAGAGACAGCAGGGAGGGGATGGGAACCAGGGTTGAATCTGATTGGATTCTGACTTCCCCTGGCTGGTATGACGACTGACTGAATGTGCAAAACTGCCTTGGGCAGTGCTCTGCCAAAGTTCTGATCTCAGTCGCCACCGTCGCGCCACCAAAACAGTGCATAAACTGGCCACAAAATTACTGAGTTTCAAGGTGGGTTGTACAGAACAAGCACAAATCCCCACTGAGATGCAAAGATACACTACATATACACAAAGGTATATGGACACCCCTTCCAATTAGTGGATTCGACTATTTCAGCCACACCCGTTGCTGACAGGTGTATACAATCGAGCACACCACCATGCAATCTTCATAGACAAACATTGGCAGTAGAATGGCCTTACTGAAGAGCTCAGTGACTTTCAATGTGGCACCGTCATAGGAAGCCACCTTTCCAACAAGTCAGTTCGTCAAATTTCTGCCCTGCTAGTGCTTCCCCGGTCAACTGTAAGTGCTGTTATTGTGAATTGGAATCATCTAAGAGCAACAATGGCTCAGCCGTGAAGTGGTAGGCCAAACAAGCTCACAGAACGGGGCCGCTGAGTGCTGAAGCGCGTAAAAATAATCTGTCCTCGGTTGCAACACTCACTACAGAGTTCCAAACGGCCTCTGGAAGTAGCATCAGCACAAGAACTGTTCATCGGAAGCTTCATGAAATGGGTTTCCATGGCTGAGCAGGCACACACAAGCCTAAGATCACCATGCGCAATGCCAAGCGTTGGCTGGAGTGGTGTAAAGCTCGTCGCCATTGGACTCTGGAGCAGTGGAAACGCTTTCTCTGGAGTGAAGAATCACGCTTCACCATCTGGCAGTCCGACGGACGAATCTGAGTTTGGCAGATGCCAGGACGACGCTACCTGCACCAATACATAGTGCCAACTGTAAAGTTTAGTGGAGGAGGAATAATGGTCTGGGGCTATTTTTCATGGTTCTGGCTAGGCTCCTTAGTTCCACTGAAGGGAAATCTTAATGCTACAGCATACAATGACATTATAGACGATTCTGTGCTTCCAACTTTGTGGCAACAGTTTGGGGAACCTCACTAATGCTCTTGTGGCTGAATGGAAGCAAGTCCCCGTAGCAATGTTCCAACATCTAGTGGAAAGCCTTCCCAGAAGAGTGGAGGCTGTTATAGCAGCAAAGGGGGGACCAACTCCATAGTAATGCACATTATTTTGGAATTAGATATTCGACAAGCAGGTGTCCACATACTTTTGCTGTAGCTAGATTTGGTTCCTTCAGCCACAACCATTCTGACAGTGAGGGGAAACCTGACAATGTTGCATTACCCTAATCAGCTCAAATGGAAAGCTCTTTAGAAAAGTCTTGACGTTCTGCCATAGAGATTGGCTGGAAAAAGGCTGATTCAATATTATGGAAAGGAATCTTTAAGAAAGCACAGTGCGTTGCCATCCAACCTTATTAGACACACACCGGCTCCTGCACTCCACCACCTCATTATCCAGTAGCTGGAGTTGAACGGCTTCCCTACAATCACATCTGTCTTTAGAGGGGGCTAGGGGGCTAGGATCAGAATATGGCACCACGACGAAGTCAAACTAATCTAACCAAGTCGTCAGAGGTGAACTCTGTCCAAAAACAGAGGTAGGTTTTTGACCAAAAAGCAGGACAGGAGCAGGGGGAACCTTTTTTTGAGTGACTTTCGAGGAGGTGCTAATTGGCTGTAAGATTCCTGACATGGAGATTAGATGGCTTGGCCTGAACCAAGCCTTGCACTCCTCCCAGGAGAGATGACTATTGGAGCGCAATGGAATTCTTTGAACTGTCACAAGGGATGTGACAGAACATTATTTCAGGGTTACGTGACTGTTCCCCTTTCACTGGGGCTCACTGAGACTTCAATAGGAACCTTACCCACATCAGTCCCTCTTAAGTAGCAGAGACTTGCAGTACAGTACGTTAAAGAAAACATTTGATTGGAAAGTCAATGGTTATTTGCAAATCTGGACTAAAACAGAAACTATCATTGAAGAGAGGATTTATTGAAAGTTTCCAGCCACAATAAGGATAGTCTCCCTGAGATCCCTGCTCTTTTTCAACTCTTAAACTCACATGAACTCTCCCTCACTACATATTCTCTCTCCCTCTTCACTCTTACAGAGAGGTGGATTGGATGCTGCTCTGTCCTCTTTGTCACAAAGCTTTTTAAGAGTAGAGCAGTGCAGAGCAGTCAGTCTCCCAGGCTCCCACAGCACACACCATTAGCCTGAGGGAGTGACCAAACCTTCCTCTCAGTCACACTACTAGTCCTCAGCTTATTCCTCTCCTGCTCAGTGCCTTCCTACAGTAAATGCACTGTAGTTATACAGTTGAAGTCTGAAGTTTACATACAGTGAGGGAAAAAAGTATTTGATCCCCTGCTGATTTTGTACATTTGCCCACTCACAAAGAAATGATCAGTCTATAATTTTAATGGTAGGTTTATTTGAACAGCGAGAGACAGAATAACAACAAAAAAATCCAGAAGAACACATGTCAAAAATGTTATATATTGATTTGCATTTGTATTTGACCCCCTCTCAATCAGAAAGATTTCTGGCTCCCAAGTGTCTTTTATACAGGTAACGAGCTGAGATTAGGGGCACACTCTTAAAGGGAGTGCTCCTAATCTCACCTTGTTACCTGTATAAAAGATACCTGTCCACAGAAGCAATCAATCAATCAGATTCCAAACTCTCCACCATGGCCAAGACCAAAGAACTCTCCAAGGATGTCAGGGACAAGATTGTAGACCTACACAAGGCTGGAATGGGCTACAAGACCATCGCCAAGCAGCTTGGTGAGAAGGTGACAACAGTTGGTGCGATTATTCGCAAATGGAAGAAACACAAAATAACTGTCAATCTCCCTCGGCCTGGGGCTCCATGCAAGATCTCACCTCGTGGAGTTGCAATGATCATGAGAACGGTGAGGAATCAGCCCAGAACTACACGGGAGGATCTTGTCAATGATCTCAAGGCAGCTGGGACCATAGTCACCAAGAAAACAATTGGTAACACACTACGCCGTGAAGGACTGAAATCCTGCAGCGCCCGCAAGGTCCCCCTGCTCAAGAAAGCACATATACATGCCCGTCTGAAGTTGCCAATAAACATCTGAATGATTCAGAGGAGAACTGGGTGAAAGTGTTGTGGTCAGATGAGACCAAAATCAAGCTCTTTGGCATCAACTCAACTCACTGTGTTTGGAGGAGGAGGAATGCTGCCTATGACCCCAAGAACACCATCCCCACCGTCAAACATGGAGGTGGAAACATTATGCTTTGGGGGTGTTTTTCTGCTAAGGGGACAGGACAACTTCACCGCATCAAAGGGACGATGGACGGTGCCATGTACCGTCAAATCTTGGGTGACAACCTCCTTCCCTCAGCCAGGGCATTGAAAATGGGTCGTGGATGGGTATTCCAGCATGACAATGACCCAAAACACATGGCTAAGGCAACAAAGGAGTGGCTCAAGAAGCAGCACATTAAGGTCCTGGAGTGGCCTAGCCAGTCTCCAGACCTTAATCCCATAGAAAATCTGTCGAGTGAGCTGAAGGTTCGAGTTGCCAAACGTCAGCCTCGAAACCTTAATGACTTGGAGAAGATCTGCAAAGAGGAGTGGGACAAAATCCCACCTGAGATGTGTGCAAACCTGGTGGCCAACTACAAGAAATGTCTGACCTCTGTGATTGCCAACAAGGGTTTTGCCACCAAGTACTAAGTCATGTTTTGCAGAGGGGTCAAATACTTATTTCCCTCATTAAAATGCAAATCAATTTATAAAATTTTTGACATGCGTTTTTCTGGATTTCTTTGTTGTTATTCTGTCTCTCACTGTTCAAATAAACCTAGCATTAAACTTATAGACTGATCATTTCTTTGTGAGTGGGCAAACGTACAAAATCAGCAGGGGATCAAATACTTTTTTCCCTCACTGTAGACCATAGCCAAATACATTTAAAATCAGTTTTTCACAATTCCTGACATTTAATCCTAGTAAAAATTCCCTGTCTTAGGTCAGTTAGGATCACCACTTTATTTTAAGAATGTGAAATGTCAGAATAATAGTAGAGAGAATGATTTATTTCAACTTTGATTTCTTTCATCACATTCCCAGTGGGTCAGAAGTTTACATACACTCAATTAGTATTTGGTAGCATTCTCTTTAAATTGTTTAACTTGGGTCAAATGTTTTGGGTAGCCTTCCACAAGCTTCCCACAATAAATTGGGTGAATTTTGGCCCATTCCTCCTGACAGAGCTGGTGTAACTGAGTCAGGTTTGTAGGCCTCCTTGCTCGCACACGCTTTTTCAGTTCTGTCCACATATTTTCTATAGGATTGAGGTCAGGGCTTTTTTTTTTTTTGTGATGGCCACTCCAATACCTTGACTTTGTTGTCCTTAAGCCATTTTGCCACAACTTTGGAAGTATGCTTGGGGTCATTGTCCATTTGGAAGACCCATTTGCGACCAAGCTTTAACTTCCTGACTGATGTCTTGAGATGTTGCTTCAATATATCCGCATAATTTTCCTTCCTCATGATGCCATCTATTTTGTGAAGTGCACCAGTCCCTCCTGCAGCAAAGCACCCCACAGCATGATGCTGCCACCCCCGTGCTTCACGGTTGGGATGGTGTTCTTCGGCTTGCAAACGACCCCCTTTTTCCTCCAAACATAACAATGGTCATTATGGCCAAACAGTTATATTTTTGTTTCATCAGACCAGAGGGCATTTCTCCAAAAAGTAAGATCTTTGTCCCCATGTGCAGTTGCAAACCGTAGTCTGGCTTTTTTATGGCGGTTTTGGAGCAGTGGCTTCTTCCTTGCTGAGCGGCCTTTCAGGTTATGTCGATATAGGACTAGTTTTACTGTGGATATAGATACTTTTGTACCTGTTTCCTCCAGCATCTTCACAAGGTCCTTTGCTGTTGTTCTGGGATTGATTTGCACTTTTCGCACCAAAGTACGTTAATCTCTAGGAGACAGAACGCGTCTCCTTCCTGAGCGGTATGACGGCTGCGTGGTCCCATGGTGTTTATAGTTGCGTATTATTGTTTGTACAGATGAACGTGGTACCTTCAGGTGTTTGGAAATTGCTCCCAAGGATGAAACAGACTTGGGGAGGTATACCATTTTTTTTCTGAGGTCTTGGCTGAATTCTTTTGATTTTCCCATGATGTCAAGCAAAGAGGCACTGAGTTTGAAGGTAGGCCTGGAAATACATCCACAGGTAGTCCTGTGTAGCTCAGTTGGTAGAGCATGGCGTTTGCAACGCCAGGGTTGTGGGTTCGTGTTCGATTCCCGTGGGGGGCCAGTATGAAAATGTATGCACTCACTAACTGTAAGTCGCTCTGGATAAGAGCGTCTGCTAAATGACAAAAAAAGTACACCTCCAATTGACTCAAATTATGTTAATTAGCCTATCAAAAGCTTCTAAAGCCATGACATCATGTTCTGGAATTTTCCAAGCTGTTTAAAGGCACAGTCAACTTAGTATATGTAAACTTCTGACCCACTGGAATTGTGATACAGTGAATTATAAGTGAAATAATCTGTCTGTAAACAATTGACAAAAATTACTTGTGTCATGCACAAACTATAGTTTGTTAACAAGAAATGTGTGTAGTGGTTGAAAATCTAGTTTTAATGACTCCAACCTAAGTGTATGAAAACTTCCAACTTCAACTGTACATAGATTACATATTGATTATAATGGCAATGTTATATTATAATACGCTGTAATGTTATTTAGGTTATCGCACAGAGGAATAAAAAATAAATAAAAAATACTCCCACCACTTGCTCCCAACAACTCAATAGTAGACAAGACAGCAGGGCTGGCGCCAATGTGTCAGTGTGCCAGGCTACAAGCTGAGACAGTGGGCCTGTTTGCATAGTAAGCCTCTTTCAGACAGGAGCCAGAGCTGCAGCTCCAGTCACATGACCAGGATTCACACCCTTCTCATTCAACGGTCTGCCATCCATCTCCTATTAGGCTGGTGAGACAATGGCACAGGGAGAGGGGAACGTTTCAGTGTAGAGACTAAGGAGTTCTTGCATTGTATACAAACGGTCATTGAAAATCAACTGCTATTACAGGAGAAAATGCAAACAACGTGAGAGATGAGCTATTTGAGATAAGATGTGCATGTGTAAAAATACTATTTACTTTCCTTCCAGATAAACATTCCTCCGTACATCAGTGCATTGCTCTGACCACGACGCCATGTATCCACTGATCATCATGGTTTCCTATGCCTCCTCTGGAGAAATGTGATCAGAAGGTATGATGAGAGGGAAACTGTAACTGGGGAATGAAACGAACAACATGCAATCTAGGAGAGAAAACAAAAGGAAACCGAAAGACATGAGCTCTGTTCCGGATGGCAGACTGCCTCTGGGGGGCTGGGGTTGCTATGATGTTATTATGTTATTATGCTGGAAATGACTGCAGAACTGCGGTGTGGGGGGCAATTGCAGACTGGAGGACTGTGTGTGTCTGTGTGTGTTCGCTGGAGAGGGGGGTCCTCAAGACCTGGGGAAAACTCAAACCACGTTCGCTAGGCTAACACAGAAATGGCAGCATCGCAAGGAAAACAGCAGATGAGGGTAGGATCATCAAGACAGAATAACAACAATGTTTATTTCCATGGAAAAAAACTAAGTAATTTCCTTCAATCTTAATTCATATCTAGTCAGTGTCTCTGGTTTTCCATTTCCTGTATTTAACTCATTTGGAGAAAATAAATGAGGAAAGTGGGCATTCTTGGAGAGGCTAGTACAGTGGGGAAAAAAAGTATTTAGTCAGCCACCAATTGTGCATGTTCTCCCACTTAAAAAGATGAGAGAGGCCTGTAATTTTCATCATAGGTACACGTCAACTATGACATACAAAATGAGAAAAAGAAATCCAGAAAATCACATTGTAGGATTTTTAATGAATTTATTTGCAAATTATGGTGGAAAATAAGTATTTGGTCAATAACAAAAGTTTCTCAATAGTTTGTTATATAACCTTTGTTGGCAATGACACAGGTCAAACGTTTTATGTATGTCTTCACAAGGTTTTCACACACTGTTGCTGGTATTTTGGCCCATTCCTCCATGCAGATCTCCTCTAGAGCAGTGATGTTTTGGGGCTGTCGCTGGGCAACACAGACTTTCAACTCCCTCCAAAGATTTTCTATGGGGTTGAGATCTGGAGACTGGCTAGGCCACTCCAGGACCTTGAAATGCTTCTTACGAAGCCACTCCTTCGTTGCCTGGGCGGTGTGTTTGGGATCATTGTCATGCTGAAAGACCCAGCCACGTTTCATCTTCAATGCCCTTGCTGATGGAAGGAGGTTTTCACTCAAAATCTCACGATACATGGCCCCATTCATTCTTTCCTTTACACGGATCAGTCGTCCTGGTCCCTTTGCAGAAAAACAGCCCCAAAGCATGATGTTTCCGCCCCTATGCTTCACAGTAGGTATGGTGTTCTTTGGATGCAACTCAGCATTCTTTGTCCTCCAAACACGACGAACCAAAAAGTTCTATTTTGGTTTCATCTGACCATATGACATTCTCCCAATCCTCTTCTGGATCATCCAAATGCACACTAGCAAACTTCAGATGGGACTGGACAATTACTGGCTTAAGCAGGGGGACACATCTGGCACTGCAGGATTTGAGTCCCTGGCGGCGTAGTGTGTTACTGATGGTAGGCTTTGTTACTTTGGTCCCAGCTCTCTGCAGGTCATTCACTAGGTCCCCCCGTGTGGTTCTGGGATTTTTGCTCACCGTTCTTGTGATCATTTTGACCCCACGGGGTGAGATCTTGCGTGGAGCCCCAGATCGAGGGAGATTATCAGTGGTCTTGTACAGTGGGGAAAAAAAGTATTTAGTCAGCCACCAATTGTGCAAGTTCTCCCACTTAAAAAGATGAGAGAGGCCTGTAATTTTCATCATAGGTACATGTCAACTATGACAGACAAATTGAGAGAAAAAAATCCAGAAAATCACATTGTAGGATTTTTTATGAATTTATTTGCAAATTATGGTGGAAAATAAGTATTTGGTCACCTACAAACAAGCAAGATTTCTGGCTCTCACAGACCTGTAACTTCTTCTTTAAGAGGCTCCTCTGTCCTCCACTCGTTACCTGTATTAATGGCACCTGTTTGAACTTGTTATCAGTATAAAAGACACCTGTCCACAACCTCAAACAGTCACACTCCAAACTCCACTATGGCCAAGACCAAAGAGCTGTCAAAGGACACCAGAAACAAAACTGTAGACCTGCACCAGGCTGGGAAGACTGAATCTGCAATAGGTAAGCAGCTTGGTTTGAAGAAAACAACTGTGGGAGCAATTATTAGGAAATGGAAGACATACAAGACCACTGATAATCTCCCTCGATCTGGGGCTCCACGCAAGATCTCACCCCGTGGGGTCAAAATGATCACAAGAACGGTGAGCAAAAATCGCAGAACCACATGGGGGGACCTAGTGAATGACCTGCAGAGAGCCGGGACCAAAGTAACAAAGCCTACCATCAGTAACACACTACGCCGCCAGGGACTCAAATCCTGCAGTGCCAGACGTGTCCCCCTGCTTAAGCCAGTACATGTCCAGGCCCGTCTGAAGTTTGCTAGAGTGCATTTGGATGATCCAGAAGAGGATTGGGAGAATGTCATATGGTCAGATGAAACCAAAATATAACTTTTTGGTAAAAACTCAACTCGTTGTGTTTGGAGGACAAATAATGCTGAGTTGCATCCAAAGAGCACCATACCTACTGTGAAGCATGGGGGTGGAAAATTCATGCTTTGGGGCTGTTTTCCTGCAAAGGGACCAGGACGACTGATCCGTGTAAAGGAAAGAATGAATGGGGCCATGTATCGTGAGATTTTGAGTGAAAACCTCCTTCCATCAGCAAGGGCATTGAAGATGAAACGTGGCTGGGTCTTTCAGCATGACAATGATCCCAAACACACCGCCCGGGCAACGAAGGAGTGGCTTCGTAAGAAGCATTTCAAGGTCCTGGAGTGGCCTAGCCAGTCTCCAGATCTCAACCCCATAGAAAATCTTTGGAGGGAGTTGAAAGTCCGTGTTGCCCAGCGACAGCCCCAAAACATCACTGCACTAGAGGAGATCTGCATGGAGGAATGGGCCAAAATACCAGCAACAGTGTGTGAAAACCTTGTGAAGACTTACAGAAAACGTTTGACCTGTGTCATTGCCAACAAAGGGTATATAACAAAGTATTGAGAAACTTTTGTTATTGACCAAATACTTATTTTCCACCATAATTTGGAAATAAATTCATGAAAAATCCTACAATGTGATTTTCTGGATATTTTTTTCTAATTTTGTCTGTCATAGTTGACGTGTACCTATGATGAAAATTACAGGCCTCTCTCATCTTTTTAAGTGGGAGAACTTGCACAATTGGTGGCTGACTAAATACTTTTTTCCCTCACTGTATGTCTTCCATTTCCTAATAATTGCTCCCACAGTTGATTTCTTCAAACCAAGCTGCTTACCTATTGCATATTCAGTCTTCCCAGCCTGGTGCAGGTCTACAATTCTGTTTCGGGTGTCCTTTGACAGCTCTTTGGTCTTGGCCATAGTGGAGTTTGGAGTGTGACTGTTTGAGGTTGTGGACAGGTGTCTTTTATACTGATAACAAGTTCAAACAGGTGCCATTAATACAGGTAACGAGTGGAGGACAGAGGAGCCTCTTAAAGAAGAAGTTACAGGTCTGTGAGAGCCAGAAATCTTGCTTGTTTGTAGGTGACCAAATACTTATTTTCCACCATAATTTGCAAATAAATTCATATAAATTTTTACAATGTGATTTTCTGGATTGTTTTTTCTCAATTTGTCTGTCATAGTTGACGTGTACCTATGATGAAAATTACAGGCCTCTCTCATCTTTTTAAGTGGGAGAACTTGCACAATTGGTGGCTGACTAAATACTTTTTTTCCCCACTGTATGTGCTAATTGGGGTTGGTTTGGAATAATGTACGTAAGCTGGAGAATCATTGGTTTTTCTCATTGCAGTGTTACTGCAGACAATGTGGTGAAGACATTGCCATGCTAGTACTCTCCTGTGGAAACTTCTGGTCGAAAACCACAGAAAGAGAGCAGAGAGTCCGTATCAATGGGCCAGCTGCAGAATACTGGGGACAAAGCCATAGGCCCTATCCCAGTGTATCTTTTTAGTGGTTCACAGACCACAGACCAAGGTCACAGCCTCAGCGTCTTCGTGTGTTTTCATTTACAGGCAGATAACGGATGTAGAAACAGATCAGGTTGCTTAGAGGAGAGACACACACCGAGACAGAGAGAGAGATTCTGGTTGTAGTTTACAAGCCAGCCACACAGCCCCACTGTTTTCACCAATTTTCAGAGGGTAACTTAAACTCCCCTTTAACATCAACCTATTGTCGCCTCTCACAATATTACAGCGCTCCCAGTAACATGATAAAAAGAGCAGTGAAAGAACTAGTAACACTAGCTTGGTGTGAGAGGCAACATTTGGTACGGGCAACAGAGAGTCGCTCCACAGTGCTTTACCACAGCACACTCTGTTTCCCTGCACCACGGCCTTACTGCCTCTCTCTGCAGAGCAGGTGTCTGCCCACATTCCTCACATGAGCTCTTGTCAAACATGACGTACAGTAACAAAGTAACAGGAACTCACAGCTGCAGGCCAGGCAGGACAATGGAGACATATTACACTACATAAGCGCTTTGAGATTGTCTGAAATAAAAAGCGCTATAGAAAAGTGTAATAAATTAATATTATTTACATTGCAGGACCACAGCCAGGCTCAGTCACACAGTATGTCTCTCAAATGGCACCCTATTCCCCATGTAGTGCAATACATTTGACCAGAGCCCTATGACCCCTGGTCAAGAAAAGTGCACTAAGTAGGAAATAGGGTGCCATTTGGGACTCACCCTCTATCTCAGGAGGGGCAAGAAGTACAGTACCTTGCAAAAGTATTCATCCCCATTGGCCTTTTTCCTATTTTGTTGCATTACAACCTGTAAATTAAATTGATTTTTATTTGGATTTCATGTAATTGACATACACAAAATAGTCCAAATTGGTGAAGTGAAATGAAAAAAATGAATAACGGAAAAGTGGTTTGTGCATACAGTTGAAGTCGGAAGTTTACATACACCTTAGCCAAATACTTTTAATCTCAGTTTTTCACAATTCCTGACATTTAATCCTAGTAAATATTCCCTGTCTTAGGTCAGTTAGGATCGTCACTTTATTTTAAGAATGTGAAATGTCCGAATAATAGTAGAGAGAATGATTTATTTCAGCTTTTATTTCTTTAATCACATTCCCAGTGGGTCAGAAGTTTACATACACTCAATTAGTATTTGGTAGCATTGCCTTTAAATTGTTTAACTTGGGTCAAACGTTTTGGGTAGCCTTCCACAAGCTTTACACAATAAGTTGGGTGAATTCTGGCCCATTCCTCCTGATAGAGCTGGTGTAACTGAGTCAGGTTTGTAGACGCTTTTTCAGTTCTGCCCACACATTTTCTATAGGATTGAGGTCAGGGCTTTGTGATGGCCACTCCAATACCTTGACTTTGTTGTACTTAAGCCTTTTTGCCACAACTTTGGAAGTATGCTTGGGGTCATTGTCTATTTGGAAGACCATTTGCGACCAAGCTTTAACTTCCTGACTGATGTCTTGAGATGTTGCTTCAATATATCCACATAATTTTCCTTCCTCATGATGCCATCTATTTTGTGAAGTGCACTAGTCCCTCCCACAGCATGATGCTGCCACCACGTGCTTCACGGTTGGGATGGTGTTCTTCGGCTTGCAAGCCACCCCCTTTTTCCTCCAAACATTATGGCAAAACAGTTCTATTTTTGTTTCATCAGACCAGAGGACATTTCTCCAAAAAGTACGATCTTTGTCCCCATGTACAGTTGCAAACCGTAGTCTGTCTTTTTTATGGTGGTTTTGGAGCAGTGGCTTCTTCCTTGCTGAGCGGCCTTTCAGGTTATGTCGATATAGGACTCGTTTTACTGTGGATATAGATACTTTTGCACCCGTTTCCTCCAGCATCTTCACAAGGGCCTTTGCTGTTGTTCTGGGATTGATTTGCACTTTTCGCACCAAAGTACATTCATCGCATCTCCTTCCTGAGCGGTATGACGGCTGCGTGGTCCCATGGTGTTTAATTTTTTTCTGAGGTCTTGGCTGATTTCTTTTCATTTTCCCATGATGTCAAGCAAAGAGGCACTGAATTTAAAAGTAGGCCTTGAAATACATCCACAGGTACACCTCCAATTGACTCAAATGAAGTCAATTAGCCTATCAGAAGCTTCTAAAGCCATGACATCATTTTCTGGAATTTTCCAAGTTGTTTAAAAAGGCACAGTCAACTTAGCGTATGTAAACTTCTGACCCAGTGGAAATGTGATACAGTGAATTATAAGTGAAATAATCTGTCTATAAACAATTGTTGGAAAAATTACTTGTGTCATGCACAAAGTAGATGTCCTAACCGACTTGCCAAAACTATAGTTTGTTAACAAGAAATTTGTGGTGTGGTTGAAAAACGACTTTTAATGACTCCAACCTAAGTGTATGTAAACTTCCGACTTCAACTGTATGTATTCACCCCCTTTGCTATGAAGCCCCTAAATAAGATCTGGTGCAACCAATTACCTTCAGAAGTCACATAAGTAGTTAAATAAAGTCCACCTGTGTGCAATCTAAGTGTCACATGATCTGTCACATGATCTCAGTATATAAACACACACCTGTTCTGAAAGGCCCCAGCGTCTGCAACACCACTAAGCAAGGGGCACCACCAAGCAAGCGGCACCATGAAGACCAAGGAGCTCTCCAAACATGTCAGGGACAAAGTTGTGGAGAAGTACAGATCAGGGTTGGGTTATAAAAAAATATCTGAAACTTTGAACATCCCACGGAGCACCATTAAATCCATTATTGCCCACCAAAACTCACGGACCAGGCAAGGAGGGCATTAATCAGAGAGGCAACAAAGAGACCAAAGATAACCCTGAAGGAGCTGCAAAGCTCCACAGCGAAGATTGGAGTATCTGTCCATAGGACCACTTTAAGCCGAACACTCCACAGAGCTGGGCTTTACGGAAGAGTGGCCAGAAAAAAAGCCATTGCTTAAAGAAAAAAATAACCAAACACGTTTGGTGTTCGCCAAAAGGCATGTGGGAGACTCCCCAAACATATGGAAGAAGGTACTCTGGTTAGATGAGACTAAAATTGAGCTTATTGGCCATCAAGGAAAACGCTATGTCTGGTGCAAATCCAACACCTTTCATCACCCCGAGAACACCACCCCCACAGTAAAGCATGGTGGTGGCAGCATCATGCTGTGGGGATGTTTTTCCCATCGGCAGGGACTGGGAAACTGATCAGAATTGAAGGAATGATGGATGGCGCTCTTCCAGAGATTTGAGACTGGGACGGAGGTTCACCTTCCAGCAGGACAATGACCCTAAGCATACTGCTAAAGCAACACTCGAGTGGTTTAAGGGGAAACATTTAAATGTCTTGAAATGGCCTAGTCAAAACCCAGACCTCAATCCAATTGAGAATCTACGGTATGACTTAAAGGTTGCTGTACACCAGCGGAACCCATCCAACTTGAAGGAGCTGGAGCAGTATTGCCTTGAAGAATGGGCAAAAATCCCAGTGGCTAGATGTGCCAAGCTTATAGAGACATACCCCAAGAGACTTGCAGCTGTAATTGCTGCAAAAGGTGGCTCTACAAAGTATTGACTTGCATTTTAATTCCAGGTTGTAAGGCAACAAAATAGGAAAAATGCCAAGGGGGGTGAATACTTTCGCAAGCCACTGTAACAGTCACAGTGGGGTCACCAGTGCTTAGTTTTGGACTATTTCGTTCCGGAACCTATTTGCCAGGATCTGGTACCTCTCGTGACATGAAAAATAATTGTCCCTGTTTGCAATGTAAACATTTGAATAAAAGCGATCAAAGTTAATTTGAGTTTCCTCCTCTGTAATTCTAATGCCCCCTAAAAAAACGTATTGTGAAAACGTAGATTTTCAGCCCGTGCCTGATAGTCTAAGAATTGATTTTGCTTGGGCGGCCCAAGTTTATGGCTTGCACAACATTGTAGCCTAGAGACCCATCTCTCCGATTTGGTCCTGCCGTACATACTTACACGTACGCTACGCTATGGTCACTAGATGTAGGCCTCCTTAATGTCCCTAGTGCTCTTCCATGCCGTCCCTAGGATGTGTGCGTCACTTGAGTGGGTTGAGTCACTGACGTGATCTTCCTGTTGGGCTCGTGTGGTGGAGGAGATCTTCGTGGGCTATCATCAGCCTCGTCTCAGGGTAGTAAGTTGGTGGTCTGTTGATATCCCTCTGACCCTGCTGGTCAGCTATGAACGTTTGAACATCTTGAAGAACAATCTGGCATTAATGGCCATGTACTCTTATAATCTCCACCCGGCACAGCCAGAAGAGGACTGGCCACCCCTTAGAGCCTGGTTCCTCTCTAGGATTCTTCCTAGGTTCCTGCCTTTCTAGGGAGTTTTTCCCTAGCCACCGTGCTTCTACATCTGCATTGCTTGTTGTTTGGGGTTTTAGGCTGGGTTTCTGTATAGCACTTTGTGACATCTGCTGATGTAAAAAGGCTTTATAAAGAAATGTGATTGATAGAGACCAACGCGTGGCTGGTGCTGTGGTGAGAGAGCGAAGCGTGCCTGTATCTCTCACAGAACTAGAATGAGATTCACTTTCTATTATCTCTCGCTCTGCTCTGATAGACATGAGCCTGCAACCATCTCTCCAGCGTTGCAATTCATCATTTATTTCCTTATAGAATCATAGCTGCGGGAAGGGTGCTGATGTACCCCTGATAAATTGAAATACATTTTCCAAAATTATAGAATTACTGCTGTCTGTTTAGAAAGAAATCTAATAATTCAGAATACTACTCCAGGAATATAGTCCTATAATTTAACCACAGAGGATCATTAGTTTCTTTTTTTATTGCCTAGCTGTGGATCGTGTGTAGCAGTCCTGAATGTGCGGCAAATCTGTCAATGAACAGCATGCAGCCAAAACAGGTTTTCAAATACAATCAGGGAAAACACAGGTTGGAAAGCAATTGGCTCCTGCTGAAAAGAGAAGACTCTAATCTGTCTGTAGAGGCTACCAAAATATTATATCAACTTCCAAATAGGCCTATTGAGTGAACAGCATTGTTTTACAAAGTAAAACAAAAGAGAGACAGGCTTTTGGCAGGAGTGCATCGGCCATCTCCGGTGCGTGAAATGTGCAACATTGGGTGAGTTAGTGAAACTGGAAACCTTTTCTAGAACTATAATTTCCTCCTCAGATTGTACAATATGTGTCTCCACACACCTAGGCCTAGGCTATTGATGGATTCAAGACGAGGTTGTTTTTAATGATCTCAGATTCTCAGTTTGTCAGTGTCCAAGTAGCTGGTCATTTCGATCATTAGTGCGGTATTAAAAAAGATTATGCTAAGGTCTCCAGTCATGTAAAATGACATAGAACTGCATGAAAAGCGTTTATAAAAAGGCCAAATCTTTCCCGGACCCTAGGCTACAAAAAGATTTCCCCATGTGTGCAACTCCTGCAAGCACCTCTACTCTACTGCTCTATGCCACTACGCAAATGCGATGATATGCATGCAACACTTTATTATAAAGTTTTTTTTTTTCATATGTTCATCCAGTATCCACAGGTTACCACCCTCTCACACTCACTTTTTGTTCCGCCATCTCCCGATTTACAAATTAAGCACTTGGGGCCACCCCACTGCATGGCTAGCCTGGATCATTTAAGTATGCAATCTTAGCATGGTGGTCTTACTTACCATCTCTTCAGAAGGGGGTTATCTAGCCAAGTCTTGTATCTTGACTGATGGGCAGAAGTTTCAACTATGTCCTCTCAGAATGAACCACAGGGTTTATCACAAGTGTTTACCCTGTGTGTAATAAGGGATGTAGCTCAGTTGGTAGAGCATGGCGTTTGCAACGCCAGGGTTGTGGGTTCGATTCCCACGGGGGTCCAGTATGAAAAAATAAAAATTATGTATGCACTCACTAACTGTAAGTCGCTCTGGACAAGAGCGTCTGCTAAATGACTAAAATGTAAATGTAATAAGGCTCAGTGTTTCTTCACCTAGTTATCCACTTAGCAGCAGCATAATATATAATATATATATATATATATATATATAGTGAGGGGAAAAAGTATTTGATCCCCTTCTGATTTTGTACGTTTGCCCACTGACAAAGAAATGATCAGTCTATAATTGTAATGGTAGGTTTATTTGAACAGTGAGAGACAGAATTACAACAAAATAATCCAGAAAAACGCATGTAAAATTTTTTATAAATTGATTTGCATTTTAATGAGGGAAATAAGTATTTGACCCCCTCTCAATCAGAAAGATTTCTGGCTCCCAGGTGTCTTTTATACAGGTAACAAACTGAGATTAGGAGCACACTCTTAAAGGGAGTGCTCCTAATCTCAGTTTGAGTGGGTAAACACAGTCCCATGCTGCCAAGTTGTTCAATAGCTGACTTCACACTTCTTCAAGGAAGACCTCACAGCTGGACTGGACTCAAGAACACCATCCCCACCGTCAAACATGGAGGTGGAAACATTATGCTTGGGGGTGTTTTTCTGCTAAGGGGACAGGACAACTTCACCACATCAAAGGGACGATGGACGGGGCCATGTACCGTCAAATCTTGGGTGAGAACCTCCTTCCCTCAGCCAGGGCATTGAAAATGGGTCGTGTTTGGGTATTCCAGCATGACAATGACCCAAAACACACGGCCAAGGCAACAAAGGAGTGGCTCAAGAAGAAGCACATTAAGGTCCTGGAGTGGCCTAGCCAGTCTCCAGACCTTAATCCCATAGAAAATCTGTGGAGGGAGCTGTAGGTTCGAGTTGCCAAACGTCAGCCTCGAAACCTTAATGACTTTGAGAAGATCTGCAAAGAGGAGTGGGACAAAATCCCTCCTGACATGTGTGCAAACCTGGTGGCCAACTACAAGAAATGTCTAACCTCTGTGATTGCCAACAAGGGTTTTGCCACCAAGCACTAAGTCATGTTTTGCAGAGGGTTCAAATACTTATTTCCCTCATTAAAATGCAAATCAATTTATAACATTTTTGACATGCGTTTTTCTGGATTTTTTTGTTGTTATTCTGTCTCTCACTGTTCAAATACACCTACCATTAAAATTATAGACTGATCATATCTTTGTCAGTGGGCAAACGTACAAAATCAGCAGGGGATCAAATACTTTTTTCCCCTCACTGTATATATATATATATATATATATATATATATGTACCAGTGAAAAGTTTGGACACACCTACTCATTCCAGGGTTTGTCTTTATTTTTACTATTTTCTACATTGTAGAATAATAGTGAAGACATCAATACTATGAAATAACACATATGGAATCATGTAGTAACCAAGAAAGTGTTAAACAAATCAAAATATATTTTGTATTTGAGATTCTTCAAATAGCCACCCTTTGCCTTGATGACAGATTTGCACACTCTTGGCATTCTCTCAACCAGCTTTATGAGGTAGTAACCTGGAATGCATTTCAATTAACAGGTGTGCCTTCTTAAAAGTTAAGTTACAGTGGGGGAAAAAAGTATTTAGTCAGCCACCAATTGTGCAAGTTCTCCCACTTAAAAAGATGAGAGAGGCCTGTAATATTCATCATAGGTACACGTCAACTATGACAGACAATATGAGAGAAAAAAAATCCAGAAAATCACATTGTAGGATTTTTTATGAATTTATTTGCAAATTAGGTGGAAAATAAGTATTTGGTCACCTACAAACAAGCAAGATTTCTGGCTCTCACATACCTGTAACTTCTTCTTTAAGAGGCTCCTCTGTCCTCCACTCGTTACCTGTATTAATGGCACCTGTTTGAACTTGTTATCAGTATAAAAGACACCTGTCCACAACCTCAAACAGTCACACTCCAAACTCCACTATGGCCAAGACCAAAGAGCTGTCAAAGGACACCAGAAACAAAATTGTAGACCTGCACCAGGCTGGGAAGACTGAATCTGCAATAGGTAAGCAGCTTGGTTTGAAGAAATCAACTGTGGGAGCAATTATTAGGAAATGGAAGACATACAAGACCACTGATAATCTCCCTCGATCTGGGGCTCCACGCAAGATCTCACCCCGTGGGGTCAAAATGATCACAAGAACGGTGAGCAAAAATCCCAGAACCACACGGGGGGACCTACTGAATGACCTGCAGAGAGCTGGGACCAAAGTAACAAAGCCTACCATCAGTAACACACTACGCCGCCAGGGACTCAAATCCTGCAGTGCCAGACGTGTCCCCCTGCTTAAGCCAGTACATGTCCAGGCCCGTCTGAAGTTTGCTAGAGTGCATTTGGATGATCCAGAAGAGGATTGGGAGAATGTCATATGGTCAGATGAAACCAAAATATAACTTTTTGGTAAAAACTCAACTCGTCGTGTTTGGAGGACAAAGAATGCTGAGTTGCATCCAAAGAACACCATACCTACTGTGAAGCATGGGGGTGGAAACATCATGCTTTGGGGCTGTTTTTCTGCAAAGGGACCAGGGCGACTGATCCGTGTAAAGGAAAGAATGAATGGGGCCATGTATCATGAGATTTTGAGTGAAAACCTCCTTCCATCAGCAAGGGCATTGAAGATGAAACGTGGCTGGGTCTTTCAGCATGACAATGATCCCAAACACACCGCCCGGGCAACGAAGGAGTGGCTTCGTAAGAAGCATTTCAAGGTCCTGGAGTGGCCTAGCCAGTCTCCAGATCTCAACCCCATAGAAAATCTTTGGAGGGAGTTGAAAGTCCGTGTTGCCCAGCGACAGCCCCAAAACATCACTGCTCTAGAGGAGATCTGCATGGAGGAATGGGCCAAAATACCAGCAACAGTGTGTGAGAACCTTGTGAAGACTTACAGAAAACGTTTGACCTGTATCATTGCCAACAATGGGTATATAACAAAGTATTGAGAAACTTTTGTTATTGACCAAATACTTATTTTCCACCATAATTTGCAAATAAATTCATTAAAAATCCTACAATGTGATTTTCTGGATTTTTTTTCTCATTTTGTCTGTCATAGTTGACGTGTACCTATGATGAAAATTACAGGCCTCTCTCATCTTTTTAAGTGGGAGAACTTGCACAATTGGTGACTGACTAAATACTTTTTTTCCCCACTGTATTTCTTTCCTTCTTAATGCATTTGATCCAATCAGTTTTGTTGTGACAAGGTAGGGAGGGTATACAGAAGATAGCCCTATTTGGTAAAAGACCAAGTCCATATTATGGCAAAAACAGCTCAAATAAGCAAAGAGAAACGACAATCAATCATTATTTTAAGACAAGAAGGTCAGTCAATACGGAACATTTCAAGAGCTTTTGAAGTTTCTTCAAGTGCAGTCGCAAAAACCATCAGGCGCTATGATGAAACATTTGGTCTGGAATCCAAATTGGAGATTTTTGGTTCCAACCGCCGTGTCTTTGTGAGACGTGGTGTGGGTGAACGGATGATCTCAGCATGTGTATTTCCCACTGTAACGCATGGAGGAGGAGGTGTTATGGTGTGGGGGTGCTTTGCTGGTGACACTGTCTGTGATTTATTTAGAATTCAAGGCACACTTAACCAGCATGGCTACCACAGCATTCTACAGCAATACGCCATCCCATCTTAGTGGGACTATCATATGTTTTTCAACAGGACAATGACCCAACACACCTCCAGGCTGTGTAAGGGCTATTGTACCAAGAAGGAGAGTGATGGAGTGCTGCATCAGATGACCTGGCCTCCACAATCCCCCAACCTCAACCCAATTGAGATGGTTTGGGATGAGTCGGACCGCAGGGTGAAGGAAAAGCAGCCAACAAGTGCTCAGCATATGTGGGAACTCCTTCAAGACTGTCGGAAAAGCATTCCAGGTGAAGCTGGTTGACAGAATGCCAAGAGTGTGCAAAGCTGTCATCAAGGCAAGGGTGGCCATTTGAAGAATCTCAAATATAAAATATATATTGATTTGTTTAACACTTTTTAGGTTACTACATGATTCCATGTGTTATTTCATAGTTCTGATGTCTTCACTATTATTCTACAATGTCAAAAATAGTACAAATAAAGAAAAACCCTTGAATGAGTAGATGTGTCCAAACTTTTCACTGGTACTGTATGTATGTATGCATGCATGCATGCATGCATGCATGTATGTATGTATGTATGTATGTATGTATGTATGTATGTATGTATGTATGTATGTATGTATGTATGTATGTATGTATGTATGTATGTATGTATGTATGTATGTATATCAGCCCAAACTGTCACACACACACACGTGAAATTGACAGGTGAGAGAGAGAGCATCTACACAGGTCAACCCCAACCAAATGTGGCATTTACAGATAAGGAACTGCACATTATCACCTGCAGATAAGGGGGCATGCAGCAGGCTTTTTCCAGCTGCTCCTGCTGGAATCAAAGGAGTGCAGCAGGGGCAGGGAGACGCAGGGCTGAGATATGTGATGAGCAGTGCACGGTGCGGTTTTCATCAGATCAGTGACACCCTGATGACAGGCACCCTTAGCCCCTCTCTGAAGCACCTAGCAGCTGTGGCTCTAGTCCCAGTAGTCCCAGGGCTCAGGGGCTCCGACCCAGGGGGGCACGACACTGCAGTGGGACAGACCAGGGGGCTAAACAGAAGCCTTTGGCTGTGTCCCAAATTGCAACCTATTCACAAGGCTTTAACCATAGGGCTCTGTTTAAAAGTAGTGCACCATGTAGTGAATAGGGTGCCATTTGGGATGCAGACTTTCTCTCACTGGGATGTGATCCCTCTCCTCTCTTGATTCAGCAGAAACACACTGCCCCAGAGTTTATCTTCCAGCGTTGGCAGAGTGGGGCTTTCACAGATACTTGGTGAAGGCTGTAATTGATTTACGAGCGGCTCTCCCACTCCTGCTTGTACCTCTCCATGTAAGGCAGTGCCAGCCAAGACACTCCGCTCACACACACTGCCGTGGTTCCATAACAACAGGCACCCACCCACTGCTCTGCTAAAGGGTCCCTTGAACTCCCTTCACACACTGCCAGACACACACACACACACACTGTTCTCATCCCACAGCTACTGTGACCTTTCTGTTATGCCAACTCAAGGATGAAAAAATATAAAATAGTAATAAAATGTTCTGTGAACTACAGCTTTGCTGATGTGAATGACGTCTTGTATGACTTAAGTGAAATCAGAGTGGAATCAATTCAGCAGTCAAAAATGTGACTCCTAATAGTCAAACCTAAAGCCCCCAAGATCCTTTCAAAACACTAAATCTCCTCGCTTGTAAAAAAATGTAAGACAATGTCTTCAATATTTCATCTTATCTCTGCATAGTTAGATAATAAACATTCCTAGCAATGTGAGTGACAGAATTGACTACACAGGACAAGAGAAAGCAAGTGCAGTGTAAGGAATGAGAAGGGAGGGGAGGGGGAACTACTGTAGGAGGGGTGGACGGCAGGAGGGAGAGGGGGGCCAGGTAGGTGATGAGGCTCTGAAAGAGGCGATGGAGAGAGATTGCTGGCTGTGCCAGGAGATGAGCCCTGTGTAGCTCAACAGAGCTGCCTCTCACTCTCTCTCCTCCCCTGCCTACAGCCAGAGTCCAGCCAGGCCTGAGAAGAGGGGGGAGAGGGCCACTTACTACCCACAGACCCACAACCTCAATGCAGCCCTCCACCAGGTCAACATCATACACCAATTAGGTCTCTCTCTCTCTCACACACACTATTTTACTTGTTGCTATGATCCCACTTGCATGCAGGCGAGATCTGGGCCTGACGTTGTCTTTTCTCTGAGTGGGTAAACACAGTCCCATGCTGCCAAGTTGTTCAATAGCTGACTTCACACTTCTTCAAGGAAGACCTCACAGCTGGACTGGACTCAAATGTGTTTCTTCTACACAAACATGTTGATTTAGACTAGAGCATTATCTTGTCTTGCTTCCCTCCCATTTACTGTAAACGGGTACTGATTGCAATATAGGCACGGATGATGCCTTTGACCATAACACGTATGATAAAAAGCACTGGTAAGTCATATTGGTGTGGGTTGCCACCTTATTGTTTTTAAATGAACTAAAAGTCCTATTCAAATGAATTGTAAAGAATGAGTGTAAATTAAACAGCATATAAATGGAAAGTAAGAAATACCCAGCTCATGTAGACACAGCTGATACAAATATACAGATGATATCTCCTCTGAAGCAAAGCTTCTCTTATCAGGTGCCAGGCGCTTCATATACCTGTCCTGGTGATAAAACCACATCTGTGCCGCAGACAAAGGCTGAGACTACTTCGCCAACCCACCAGGCTACAACGCCATCTGATGCATTACAAAGCTCCAGGAGCAGAAAAACACATTCACATCAATGCACACACAAATGCCAAAAGAATCATTCTGAAGGGGGAAATGTATAGGCCACATGAAGCCTTAAGTAAACACTAAACATGTACTTGCCTTAGGACATGTCAGAAGGCTATGGTAGTGTGACCTAAATCTGACTGCTCACTGAAACAGGAATTCTCTCTTCAGTATAAAAACAGAGCAGGCCATAGGTTAGTTAAACCCCTAACAGACACCCTGCTGTACTGAAGATCACAGTTACTCTGCAATTAATACTGGTGGCACTGTCACAGAGTTAAATGCAAAGTTGTACACTACTCTCAGGTAGCCTTAGCCAAGTCGTGGCCGCACTCGAATTTTGAACAATGGCAATGTTAATGCTGCAGAATATTTTCCACCAGCAGCATTCAGAACACAATAATGCTGCACTGTGGCTATACGCTCCTCCCAGACTGGCCCAAGACAACCCCCATCCATCCCTCCCTCCCTCAAATCAAATCAAATCAAATGCCTCCATCATTCCCCCCCTTCACGCCTGGACTGCATAATGAAGTGAAACACAAACCATCACCAACAATCTGCAACACATTAGAAGGGCCTTGATTGAATCTAAATCAAGCTGCACCTATTACAACTAAGTGTTAGGGTTCTACAGGAAAAGACTACACTAAGGAAATTCACAAAGAGTTCATAAAATATACAGCATGCTATTTGATGACCATGGGGAAGGGTTGGGTGGTGTGGAGCCATGAGGCAAAGACTCATTTTAAAAAAGGTCCTGTGTGCCCTTACAGTTGAAAGATAATCATTCTAAATGTCTCCATTTCATTGAAGAGGTGGTAAAATGTTGATGTAGTAATTACTTGCCGGTATGTAGGCAAACTGGGTAGGTCTATATCAGATAAATGCATAAAAAACATCCCCTAAAATGACACGTTGTACAAAATAGAATTCCACTGGCACTGATAGTAGTGCATGCAGAACTATTCTTACAGAAAGTCTCCTGCAAATCCTTTTTACTAGCCTGGTGTGGCAATGTAATGAGACACAGATGAGGGCTATTTATACTCTTATTTTCAAATAAACGACTTGCCCTGGCATCTTAGGACAAGGAAATTATCATTGTCCAACTAAAAGCCAGCCTCCATCACCATCTTCTGCTCCCATTATTTTAAAAAGATAGTAACAGTATGGTATGATTTCCTGACTTGTTTTTTTTACTGTGGAATTGTATTTTATACCTATCCTGTGAGGCCTAGAGACCATGACAATGTCTTTACCAGCCGTTACTGGGTTTAATGTCCTGTACTGCCAACAGGGTAGCAGCAGCAGGGCACTGAGAATGGCGCAGCTCTGTCCTCTGCAGACAATTAGATTTATATTCACACTACCCTCGGCTCTCTCCCTCTACTCTCCTCTCCCTCACGATTACAATTGTAATGTACACATATATTATACCCGCCCACAATTATATTATTCTTTATAGCATATAGATTATGTGCATGCAGCTGCAAGCCGAGACACATCGGCTAGCCGAGACAGTCTCAGTGGGATTAATTGTAATTTGTTATTAAGGATCATCATTTGTTTTTCAGACAGGCATGTTGACGTATGTAGGAAACTGGAGGGGCAGAGGACCCAAAATGGATCCTGACGTGGGTGAACCTGCAGCATGATACAGGTCTCATTTAGGTATAATTTATTTATAATCCTGAAACCCTTGCTTTACCCATACATTGACATTATATCGGCCTAAACATTTTAAAGGCTTTCACAACATGTTATTTTTTATGTTTATTGAATTCATGTCCAGAAAATAAATACAGACATCAAGATATTGTGGTAATCATATTTACAATATAGGCCTAGATTAATTATATGGGACAGTAACTGTAAACATTTGTCAAATTATGAATAAAGGTAAAATAATGAATTAATAAATGGACAGGGTACATAGAAAATATTTGGACATTTTCTGTGAAAGGTTATGATGATTAAGCTCATAATCTTTTTCAACATCTATAGGCTAAACATCTATTTTGAAACCTTTATATTAAACCCATATGAAAGAGATGGACAGATAATATGAATAGAATTACCTACAGGTTTATTTATAGGAAATTTGATTAAATCTTTTCTCCTTTTTCAAACATATGGGTGTTTTCCAATAGCCGTGTAATGTGTAGGCCTATTATGAGATATTGACTTCTGTATCCTAAATAATGGCCCTGCAATTAAATAATTAATCGAACAAAAGCCTAACAGCCAAAGAGTAGGCCATTGTATCGAGTTTCAAATATTTCACTAACACTTTGATCAAAAACACATTATACCTTTTTCCTTTGTATTTTTACAATAACTATTTTCAGCATCGATCATTTCACCTTGGCTATAATAAACCTTAGATATTAGGTATTCATATATAGAACAAACAATTAAACAAAAACATTTGAACTATATTTAAATCAATATTTATATAGCATTGTCATTATTTCTAATGGCTATAGGCCTATAATAAGTCAAGTTTTGGTCAATATCTTTTGACCATATTTTTTTGTCAATTGTCCTGCCACAAAAAATGATTTTGGGGCAGGACAATGTAATTTGTTACCTGAGTGTTTGAATTAAAAAGGATTCTACAAATTAACTATGAATAATAATACATTTTAGACATTAGCATATCTTCCCACTACCTGGGTGTGTATGTGTCATTTTCTAATTTCAATATGAATATTTAGGCTATAGATAACCTGTGACACATGCACCGGGGTGCACAATAGATAGGCTATATATTATATCCAATGCAAACAATGGAACCTGGAATAAATACAAGGGGCCTTCTGTAAACCATATTCTGTATACATAAGAGAGACAGTGACAAACGAATCTACCTACAGAAAAAATAGGCCTGCTGGCAACATTAGAAACAAAATATGTTAGACCCTGTATCAACCTTTGGTTCCACAGTCAGTTATGTCCAATGACCCAAATAAAAGCATATACCTATGAACTGTAAGGTAGACCTATATAATTGGGCAAAGTGTGCAGTTTATTTAAATAAGGGTTTATTGGGTAGGCTAAACATATGGGTGTCACATATGTTTTTTATATCGTGGCTCAATTCCAGATTCACCTTTTTATTCATTGGTCACTTCTTACCTTTTTGTGTCTATCTTTGAAAGGCAATGCCGGCCATTGCATCTCCTGTAAAAAGTCTTGCCAATGTTTCTGATCCTGATCAGATGAGACGAAGACGATTTCCAATGTGTCTTTATGTTCAGATGATTTTTTGAACTTGCTATAAAACTCACACAGACTGGCGTTGAACTGCTTACAGGGGCCGTTTAAACTGCAGCCGAAGTAGAGCCCGACCAGGGACAGCTTGCTACCCAGCGCCTGTACATCCACATCGGCTTTCTCGCTGTTGACGAGCCGCTCCCCGAGTAGATTCACCAGAAACTCCGACATCGCTGCTCGAGTCCTTGAAACAGACCCTAATATATTCCGTTCTCTTACCAAGACTGCAGAAAATGAAAACTGAAAAGCTCAGTGAAAACAAACACGCCCTGGTCCTCCAATTTAGCTTCCTTGGAGAGCCCCAATTCGTGGTATAGCCTATGCTCAAATGTGTGCACGACTACAGATACCCTTTTCCGCTGCTCAGCTCAGTCGCTCCAATGTGTGGTGTGCAGGAATGCGCTCCAGTTATACTCCTACAACAGTGCTTGCGCTCCTCACTTCAAAGCAAGCAACTCTTTCATGACACCTAGTTATAAAACGGCGATATTGCATCTCTATAATATTCTTGATGTATGTATATAAAAAATTCAGACCACCTTTGTTTGGTCTGGTATTTAATAACACTACTTGATCAAGTTCACTATTCAAAGACTGATTGCTGTTAGCATTGAGCATGTTTAGGCCTACATGGTACACACATTACATGTTTAGGCCTATGTGTACATTAAACCCATATGACAGAACTAGGGATAGGTTACTTTTTTTCTTCTTCATGAGCCTATAAGGAGCTTTAAAATATATATATATGTTTACAAAGACAACATGAGCCTATTATTAAATGTGCCAATTTTATCTAATATTATAATTTCACATAAAAAAATAATTGTTTGAAATATAAATAATATCATTATTGAAAAGAAAAAACGTGAACCTAAATGTTTATTATAAGACATTAGGCCTAATATATTTAGACAGGCTGAGGGAGCCACCTAGCTTCTCACAAAATGAACTGCACTATAGACAAACTGCATTTTAAACATTTTATTTTTTTCATCCAGCCATAATTTCCCTTAATTTGACTAAATTCTACACTATAACACGACAATCACAGTATAACAGGTAATGCTTCAGTTGATATCCTCACTCTATAGATTACTGCCGTAAGTAAGAAATAAGAATCATCAATTGATGAGATTCAATTCATTTGACACAATTCGTCTGGCACATCACATTCTAGGAGTAGGCTGCCTACCACTTAGGGGAATCTAATATATTAGTCAAAAGTGGGCTTTGTTATTATAACCTCTTCTATTTAATTTACTACTTTAAACATCAAGTTATAAAAGCAGACAGCTAGCTCTACCAAGGCCTCTGGTTATGTTATAGTTGCTTATTATTTCCTTGTAAGAATAGCAACACATCACTGATTAACACTGCCTCGCAGTGAGAGAAGTGTGTATTTGAATTCCAAAGAAACAATCATTTCTATTCAATCAAGTGTAGTGAAAAGGTGCCTGGGCTGGGACTGGATTTCAGGACAGAGGGAAATGGAAGATAACCAAGTGCAGGGTGAGTGTTGTCCTCTAATCCTCAGTGAACATCATCCTCACCAGGTCAGCTTTGAAGCACTCCTCCTCAACCAGCTTCTGAGGCTGAATTAGATGGAGGAAAAGAAACAGAACTTAGCATGTTTTGGTAACACTTTCCCTGAAGGTATATTTTATTAAGAATGTATTAAAAGTTTATAAATAGTTCATAAACGGTTAATAACAACCTCACCAATGTGTTAACAGTTGTTGTTTTTTACAGATTGACTATCTATAAAATAATAATAAAACGCTTTTAGGACCCTTTCAGTGTTACCACAAAATCCAAAGAAAAAGCAACACTTTTAAAATGTATTAGAGAAATTCTTCTTCTTTGTGATCTTGCCATGCACTTATGCTCACCGTGCCATAACGGATCAGAGTGGGAACTCCACTGAGCTTCAGAGTCTTCTTGAATTCATTATTGGGATCCTTCCAACTGGTTGAAGATGAAAAGGTATATTAAGCAAATACAAAAGTCAAAGACATTTAGGTCAAATGTATAATTTTGTGCACTGTGTATATATATATATATATATATATATATATATATATATATATATACACACACATACACATACATACACACACACACACACACACACACACACTGAACAAAAATATAAACACAACATGCAATAATTTCAAAGATTTTACTGAGTTACAGTTCATAAAAGGAAATCAGTCAATAAATTCATTAGGCCCTAATCTATGGATTTCACATGACTGGATATACAGATATGCATCTGTTAGTCACATATAACTTTTTTTTTAAGTAGGGGCGTGGATCAGAAAACCAGTCAGTATCTGGTGTGACCACAATTTGCCTCCTGCAGCGCGACACATCTCCTTCGCATAGAGTTGATCAGGCTGTTGATGTGTGGCTTGTGGATTGTTGTCCTACTCCTCTTCAAAGGCTGTGCGAAGTTGCTGGATATTGGCGGGAACTGGAACACGCTGTCGTACACGTCTATCCAGAGCATTCCAAACATGCTCAATGGGTGACATGTCTGCAGTGGTGTAAAGTACTTAAGTAGTTTTGGGGGGTATCTGTACTTTACTATTTATATTTTTGACAACTTTTACTTAACTACATTCCTAAAGAAAATAATGTACTTTTTACTCCATACATTTTCCCTGACACCCAAAAGTACTCGTTAAATTTTGAATGCTTAACAGGACAGGAAAGGTCAAATTCACACACGTCAAGAGAGCATCCCTGGTCATCCCTTCTGCCTCTTTTCTGGCAGACTCACTAAACACAAATGCTTAGTTTGTAAATGATATCTGAGTGTTGGAGTGTGCCCCTGACTATCCATACATAAAATAACAAATAAAATTGTGCCGTCTGGTTTGCTTAATATAAGGAATGTGAAACTATTTATAATTTTACTTTTGATACTTAAGTACAGTCGTTGTCAAAAGTTTTGAGAATGACACAAATACTAATTTTCACAAAGTCTGCTGCCTCAGTTTTGATGATGGCAATTTGCATATACTCCAGAATGTCACGAAGAGTGATCAGATGAATTGCAATTAATTGCAAAGTCCCTCTTTGCCATGAAAATGAACTTAATCCCCAAAAAAAACATTTCCACTGCATTTCAGCACTGCCACAAAAGGACCAGCTGCCATCATGTCAGTGGTCCTCTCGTTAAACACAGGTGAGAGTGTTGACGAGGACAAGGCTGGAGATCACTCTGTCATGCTGATTGAGTTCGAATAACAGACTGGAAGCTTTAAAAAAAGGGTGGTGCTTGAAATCATTGTTCTTCCTCTGTTAACCATGGTTACCTGCAAGGAAACACGTGCCGTCATCATTGCTTTGCACAAAAAGGGCTTCACAGGCAAGGATATTGCTGCTAGTAAGATTGCACCTAAATCAACCATTTATCAGATCATCAAGAACTTCAAGGAGAGAGGTTCAATTGTTGTGAAGAAGGCATCAGGGCGCCCAAGAAAGTCCAGCAAGCGCCAGGACCGTCTCCTAAAGTTGATTCAGCTGCGGGATCGGGGCACCACCAGTGCAGAGCTTGCTCAGTAATGGCAGCAGGCAGGTGTGAGTGCATCTGCACGCACAGTGAGGCGAATACTTTTGGGGGATGGCCTGGTGTCAAGAAGGGCAGCAAAGAAGCCACTTCTCTCCAGGAAAAACATCAGGGACAGACTGATATTCTGCAAAAGGTAAAGGGATTGGACTGCTGAGGACTGGGGTAAAGTCATTTTCTCTGATGAATCCCCTTTCCGATTGTTTGGGGCATCTGGAAAACACCTTGTCCGGAGAAGACAAGGTGAGCGCTACCATCAGTCCTGTGTCATGCCAACAGTAAAGCATCCTGAGACCATTCATGTGTGGGGTTGCTTCTCAGCCAAGGGAGTGGGATCACTCACAATTTTGCCTAAGAACACAGCCATGAATAAAGAATGGTACCAACACATCCTCGAGAGCAACTTCTCCCAACCATCCAAGAACAGTTTGGTGATGACCAATGCCTTTTCCAGCATGATGGAGCACCTTGCCATAAGGCAAAAGTGATAACTAAGTGGCTTGGGGAACAAAACATCGACATTTTGGGTCCATGGCCAGGAAACTCCCCAGACCTTAATCCCATCGAGAACTTGTGGTCGATCCTCAAGAGGCGGGTGGACAAACAAAAACCCACAAATTCTGACAAACTCCAAGCATTGATTATGCAAGAATGGGCTGCCATCAGTCAGGATGTGGCCCAGAAGTTAATTGACAGCATGCCAGAGCAGATTGCAGAGGTCTTGAAAAAGAAGGGTCAACACTGCAAATATTGACTCTTTGCATAAACTTAATGTAATTGTCAATAAAAGCCTTTGACACTTATGGAATGCTTGTAATTATACTTCAGTATATCATAGTAACATCTGACAAAAATATCTCATAACACTGAAGCAGCGAACTTTGTGAAGACCAATACTTGTGTCATTCTCAAAACTGTATATTTAAAACCAAATACTTCTAGACCTTTACTCAAGTAGTATTTTACTGGGTGACTTTCACGTTTACTTGAGTCATTTGCTATTAAGCTATCTTTACTTTTACTCAATTGGGTACTTTTTCCACCACTGCACGTCTGGTGAGTATGCAGGCCATTGAAGAAATGGGACATTTTCAGCTTCCAGGAATTGTGTACAGATCCTTGCGACATGGGGCCGTGAATTATCATGCTGAAACATGAGGTGATGGCGGCAGTTGAATGGCACGACAATGGGCCTCAGGATCTGGTCACCGTATCTCTGTGCATTCAATTTGCCATTGATAAAATGCAATTGTGTTCGTTGTCCTGAACTTATGCCTGCCCATACTATAAACCCACCGCTACCATGGGGCACTCTGTTCACAACGTTGACATCAGCAAACCGCTTGCCCACACGACGCCATACACCTGGTCTGCGTTTGTGAGGCCATTTGGACGTACTGCCAAATTCTCTAAAACGACGTTGGAGGCGGCTTATGGTAGAGAAATTAACATTCAATTATCTGGTAACAGCTCTGGAGGCCATTCCTGCAGTCAGCATGCCAATTGCACGCTCCCTCAAAACTTGAGACATTTGTGGCATTGTGTTGTGTGACAAAACTGCACATTTTAGAGTGGCCTTTTATTGTCCTCAGCACAAAGTGCACATGTAATGATCATGCTGTTTAATCAGCTTCTTGATATGCCACACCTGGTAGGTGGATCTGTCAGGTGGATGGATTATCTTGACAAAGGATAAAATGCTCACCAACAGAGATGTATACAAATGTGTGCTTATAATTTGAGAGAAATAAGCTTTTTGTGGGCATGGAACATTTCTGGGATCTTTTATTTCAGCTCATGAAACATGGGACCAACACTTTACATGTTGCGTTTATATTTTTGTTCAGTGTATTTTGCTCCTTTCAAATATGCTGTCCGAGAGAGCCGACAGTTCATGATGTTACAACTTGCACGATTTATTTAAGCTTTTCAAAACTACTAGCTGCATTTGAGGGTAAGAATAATACTTTTATATTGTCTGTGGATTGCACAGCACTATCCTTCTGCTATCATCACCAGTGAATATGAAGAAAAAGTTGAGTACATACTATGGCCTCTCTCCAACCTGACAGTAGACGAAGACAGAGCCCTCAGGAAGGTGGGACATCTCTCCTCTAACAACTGGCTCAGCTGGAGTAGAAGGAGGAGAAGAAAGCTGGCAAATCTGTGTGGCTTTGATTTATGCAAACAATAAATTACACATGAGTACAGTATAATATATAATAATAATACAGAAAATAGAGCATAAGACAAGCACCCCCAGTAAACACATTACAGAGAGATTAGTTGGCTTGGCTACCATGAATTGCCAACCATAATGCAGCAGTGACTGACGCATTATGACAGACAGCTGGGAAAGAAAGCCAACTTCTATACATGTCAGGTACAAATTATTACAGCCATAAAACAATAACTCTATTACCTTTCACACAATCTGGACACCAGCTCATCCCTTGAGCGTCTTTATCACCAGAGAAATATGCGAATATGTCCTTTCCTTTCCTCTCAGACACTGCTTTGCAGAATTCATCATAACCATGGACCTTTAATTCTTCATAATGAGACATTATGAAATAGAATAAGTAGCAGTATTATCAATTATCGTACGCAAAGCAAGCAGGTATGAAGCGTTTTATGCTAGAACAAATACGACATGGACCTTTCGCACTATGATCGCTTCTAAAATACTACGAGCAGAGAGGAAGAGGTAAAGAGAGAGGCCCAACTCGGAGGGAAATTTGTCTCCGTCCAGCAGTGGGCGTTTTTGCATTTTCTCGCCCACCAAGCGAGGAGTTTTTGTACAGAGGTCAATGAGAGTGTCGAATTTGGTCAACAAAAAAATGAATGGCTTATTTGCTACGTGAGGTTTATTTGATTTAATATAAGTTCCGTAATGCTTAGGTTGTTACGAGTGTACTGATATAAGTAGGACACGTGACACCCCCGCAACTTTGATTTAAAAAAATACTTTATATCGGAGTTGTCAAATCAAATCAAATCAAATTGTATTGGTCACATGCGCCGAATACAACAGGTGCAGACATTACAGTGAAATGCTTACTTACAGCCCTTAACCAACAGTGCATTTTTTATTTATTTTTTAAGTAAAAATAAAACAACAACAAAAAAAGTGTTGAGAAAAAAAAGAGCAGAAGTAAAATAAAGTAACAGTAGGGAGGCTATATATACAGGGGGTACCGTTGCAGAGTCAATGTGCGGGGGCACCGGCTAGTTGAGGTAGTTGAGGTAATATGTCTCGAGATAGCTATGCATATTCATGATAAGAGGCTAGTAGCGTAGCAGCTCTCCATTGAATACATGCGGTTAACGTCAACCACCCTCATCGAATATTCAAAAATGTATTAAAATAATGAGATATCCACCAATCCAAAGAAAGGATAGGCGGGAGCTAGACAGCCCGCCGTGCCGCAACGACTCCCATTGTTAGGGCAGAGAAACAAGTATCTTGCCAGTATATCCATAATCTTTGCTAGGAGTACAGAAAACACATGACAACGCTTCCTCTTCCTGTCTATGAAAAATAAAAGTGATAGGACAACTTCATCCTATTCGTGTAATGCTTTTGATGACTGTTTCATCGAAACAAACAGAATATTATGGACACAAATAGATAGAAAAATTCAAATGTGATAATATTCATCACATTTTAGTCAAATTGTACGATCAAAGTAGTATTTTAAATGTCCTACACTTGTTTGACGATTTCTGCTTTCCGTAGGTTAGAAATACCCACTTCCGGTTCATACGGAAGACAGTGCTTATTATTGGTTGTCATGGCGGCGGTTTAAACAGTTTTAACAGTGATTAGATTGCTAGCAGCTGTCGAAGTGTATCCCGTACAAATAGTATCTTAGCCACATATTTTCAATTTCTTTATATGATAATAATCGAAGTATAATGTTGCATCCGGTTGCATGGCTAGATACGTACTGAAACGTTAGGCTAAGGTTGGCAAAATGGATCAAAGCTAACCGTTAGCCTAACGTTAGCTAGCTTTCTAGGCAGCTAGCCAGGGTTACAGCTGAATTAGAAATACCGGTAGCTAGCTAGCTAGGTGATTTAGGAACAGCTATGGCTGAAAACCTTCTGAAGGAGTCACCGATGACCTTAGGACAATCGAAAAGCTGGGTCACATTAGGTCCAAATCGTAGCACTCGACTTTCTCAGAATCAGGTAAGACAACGTTAGCTAAAGGACATTCATGTAAACCCACAAATGGTCAAATGGATTGTGAACTATCTGACCAATAAACCACGGTTCGTAAGACTGAACCAGGCAGTACTATCAGACCAGATATGCACAAACACGGTAACGTTAGCCGCACGAGGGACGGTCATGTCACCTTTCCTGTTTACTCTCTATACAAATGACATCACACACAACAATGAACTGAGCCATCTGCAGAAATTCTCTGATGACTCTGGTATAGTAAGTTGTATCATGAAAGGTAACGTGTAGTGGCTAGTGTTTTGTGTTATGCCATTATGTGCTGAAAGGGAAACTTACTTAGCGAAGGATGACATAAATAAACTGGACAATCGAGTCAATGCAGGACATGTTCATAAAAATGCTGCAAGCTAAAACACATGATCATGGACAATGCCATACACCCACTCCACATCACTCTAATGCAACATAGTAGTAGCAGGTTCATCCTGCCCAAAAGCTCCATAGAGGGGTTCCGAAGGTCATTTTTACACACAGCCATCATAAATTACTAATTTGTTATGCCTTTTTTAATGTTTAGTCGTTGCTGTTTCCCAGGAGAATAGACAACATCATTTCTTACCTGTCTTTTATGGCTATTAACGTTCAGGTGTCTTATTTAAGCAATAAGGCCAGAGGGGGTGTGGTATATGACCAATATACCACAGTTAAGGGCTGTTCTTCGCACAACGCAACACTTAGCCGTGGTATATTGGCCATATATCACAAATCCCAGAGGTGCCTTATTGCTATTATAAACTGGTTACCAACATAATTAGAGCAGTAAAAATAAATGTTTTGTCATACCCGTGGTATACGGTCTGATATACCACGGCTGTCAGCCAGTCAACATTCAGTGCTCGAACCCCCCCAGTTTATAATATGTGTTTTACAATGTGCTGTCAGCCAGTCAACATTCAGTGCTCGAACCCCCCCAGTTTATAATATGTGTTTTACAATGTGTTTGTAACTGATACGGGTCCTGTCTTTGTAATTTAATTGATTGTTGATGCTGAAGTGATAAACAGTTTCCCAAGTTGGGATTAATAAAGTACTGCTGTACTCTCTACTATTTCTCTCTCCATCTTATACTAGTCATGCTACTAGCATGCCATCATGATGGATATTGAAATATAATGTGATAACGTTGTGAATGCCAGTTGATGTGGCCAGATCATAAGTTGGACAGCCGGATGTTATGTCAACTCAGCTAGCTAAGTTGGTCATTATGTTTTTGCAACAGCAGGAATGATGCCAGTGGCACTATTGTTCTCTTTCAGTTACTCTTCAATGCAGCCATGCCTGCCAACGCATATAACCGTGCCACCCAAGTTGGCCCACCTGCACCCATTGTGATTGAGAAGCTGATGCCCCGGGTGGAGAAGCGGGATGACCTGGATAGCACCGGCAGCTCTCTGTGTTTCTCTGCTCTGTCTGAGGAGCGTCTGCTGGCTGCAGTCAGGCTGGCCAAGAGAGATCTGAGGAAGAGACGACAGGAGTCATTGAACAGCTCCCCCATCAGACCACAGCCAGAGGAGACCACACCCATCAAGAGCAATGTGCAGGTAAATAAGAGATAGCTAAAGCAGGCTCATCAGTATACTCCCCTTTCACTTGTACTGTTTATATCCATCTTATTCTGCTCCAAGAACGATTAATCGATGATCAACCTTTATAATTTTTCTATTTCCAGCAGAAGGGGGTTGTTCCTAAGAGGAGGTCAAAGACGACCGGCACCAAAGAAGAAGTGACTCGGTCTGGAGCCAAGGTGCTTGTATACACCCCCCAGAAGTACGTCTCCATACCCCCTGGGCCTGATCATGGCCTGTCCCCCCCAACCAGAGACCCAGGCCCAAGGCAGACAGCCAGCCAGGAGCCCCACACAGCCCTCAGCCAGGAGGTCCGCAGGCTGCAGAGAGAGCTGGCCAACTACATCCAGAGAATAGATCAGCTGGCTAACAGAGGTAACACCGCATAAATGAAGTCACCCATGAGTTTACCAGTCAAATCGCCATGGTCAGAGGTTCTAGTGATTATATTTCTGTGGGTAACACAGCTGGATTGGCACCTTGTTGGCATACAGGCTGCTAATATTCTAATCTTTTCAATATGCTGTTATGAACTATTTTGAATGGTATTTAGTGTATGGGACACTGCATGCAGTTTAGAGACCCATGGTCATGTGTATTGTGCTGTGCATTCCAGGGCGAATGGTTATAGAGTCCTTGGAGCCTGATGAGCAGCGCAGGGTGGAGGTCCGCAGACAGGAACAGGCAGCCCGCTCTGCACGCATCATCTATGTGCTACAACAACAGGTGAAAGAGATCCAAGAGGATTTAGACAAACTACGCTCACAGAAGATTCAGCACACAAATAAAGTAAGTTACACATAATAACCCAAGCTGTCGTACTCTGATGAGGTTGATGATGAGGACAATGACAAAGACTAACACCCATCTCCCTCTCTCTTCGTTTTCTCAGTCCAGAGCGATGAACAGGTTGGCTGCTGCCCACAGAGGGGCGGTCAGGGCCATGCAGGTGTTCACTAATCAGCTGTCTGACATGTCTGAGGGCAGGATGCCCTCCTATTATAAAGAGATGGGCCAGCTGATCCGCCAGCTCTCTCTGTGCTCGGCCAAGGTGGAGGTGGGCCAGGGATCAGCCGTCCCAGAGACTGCCCTGGACATCCTGCAGAAACTAGAGGTCAGTCAGAGGCTGAGTCCCAAATAGCACCTTATTCTCTTTATAGTGCAGTACTTTTGACCAGGGGCAGGGGCCATAGGTCTCTGGTCCAAAGTAATGCACTATATAGGAAATAGAAAGCCATTTGCACTACATCCATAGATTTAATCCATCACCTACAGGCCACTCTCACCTTATTACACAGAAGATGGGCACCAGAAAATGTCCCAAATCAACTACTGTACATCTATTGGTAATTTTTGATAAGCAATCAAACTTTGTAAATCAATATTTGGTTATACAAGCAATACTCCATTGAAAAACCTAAGCTATTCAATCTAAAGAAACTGGAAATAAATTTGCTGGAGAGCCACAAAACCATAGGTAGAGCTGACGTATTAAACAGTACATTTAATTTAGATTTTATTTGGCTTCTTGAATTTGAATGTTTACAGAATATATTAGATTTTCCTGTCTGTCTCTGTGTCTCTCAGACCCTGGATACTGCTCTAAGCAAGCAGAAGAGTCCAGCACAGAGGAGGCAGGCCCGAGTACGCAGCTCCTCCCCTGCACGCCACCGCAGGTCTCCACATCGCATTACGTCTCCTCCCCGTCCCCGTGCACACAGGGGCCCTGCCACCAGGGGTCTCAGAGGACCTCGTAGAGCAGCAGGCCCCAAGAAGTCCTTCCCTGGTGAGAAACGCGCAGGTGTTCTCATTCTAATTCTATCTGAGTGACTCAGCATTCAGAGACACTCATTATCTCACAGTCAGCTGTGCTGCTGAAGCTATTTTATTAGCATTTTAATAAGGATAGGCTAATTATCTAGCGTTTTTTGATTGGCTCATTATTCCATATCCTCATAACATTAATAACTCATGTAAACTAATTTCATACATCATAAAACCGGGAACAACCAACACAGCAAATGCGTCAAACAAATCAGTATCCCCCCTCCTACAGTTGAAACCACACGCACACTGACACAGCAGTTGATAAAATATCTGATCCAAAAATAGAACATGTATTGCGTGGGCGGAACATTTCCTGAAACTGCATTTTTAATTTGAGCGTCTCATCTTTGTTGTTTACCCTGTTCTCTCATTGTGAACGAGGGAGCAGATCCCTGTTCTCTCATTGTGAACGAGGGAGCAGATCCGTACGGCTCCCATGGCTCAGGAATCACCTGAAGGCTTAAGTGCTGTGTGTGTTTGGGCCTCCCACCGAGCCTGAATCACAGCACCAGGGTGGAGATTAATGAGGGGCTGACTGACTGACGCAAAGAGGGGAGAGAGGGGCCAGGGTCCGGTTCTCTGGCCATGGGTCTCCTGCAGGCAGCTCATTGTGTGGGTGGCTTGCTCCTACTGTGTACACAGTCTCCCTGTGGGAGAGATAGTGTAGCCACCACACACCACGAGAGGGTTTGAACTGCATCGCATGCACAGGTCTCCTTGGCAACTAATAACAGTTCCCACTGTCAGTGAGCAAGCCCCCTACCTTCTCCACACTGCCAAACAAGCAGCAGGCAAGTGTCTGTTAATGTGCTAGTTGGCCAGATAAGTGTGTAGTCTCTCAAAGGAGCATGCAGGTGTTATCCCTAAGGGCCATACAGGCTTTACTAGTGTTTGATTAGTCATGCCAAGCACTGTAACACTTATCTGTAAGGGCCTATAGAAATGATTGAGCACATAGCCTAGCTGTTGAAGTGTTTCAAAACAACATTTCACTCAAAACTGATCATGAGCCTGCCAATGTTGTGATGTTAGTAGATAGCAGAGCGGTCCCTCAGCATCAGCAGCCCCCCAGAGCCACAGAGCCTCCTCCACAGCTGCATCGCAGCCAGGTGCTCAGGGCTGGCCTGGAGAGCCTGGTCCATCTCAGAGAATTCAGGGAAGGAGGGGGGCAGGTCCCCAAAAGTCAAGAAGGAGCACTGCACCCCGATAGGACAAAGGTCAGTGAGTTTAATACTTACATTTTTGCTGCAATTAAATGTATTTGAATATGTCCATTAATAACTGGCTAGCCTGAACTATTTTCACTACAATTGTGTCTCTTAAACATGATCTTTGTCCAGAAGCAGGGAGCCCATGTGAGGGATGCAGGTTTCCAGCAGCCCACAGTGGCTTCCAGGCTGAGAGTGTGTCAGCACCCACAGAAGGAGGCCTCTGTGCACTGGATACCCACGTCACCTCACTCTCCTCCTAAACAACAACAACAGTGGTGAGCTCAGAGGAGAGCACTCTCTCTTGTCCTCAGTCTCTCTTTGTAACTTACTCTCGCTGCGTACTCTCTCCCCCTCTCTTACAGTCTCTCTCTTTTAATTGTCATTATTTCTAATCCACTTCCACTTGTGTTATGTGTCCAGCTCCCCTCAGAAAAGGCAAGAGCCTCGATGTCTCTTCTCCCCCCTGAAGCCCTCCTCAGGCCCCTCAGAGCAGCAGCTGAGTGGTGTGGTGACAGCAGAGCAGGACCAGGGTCTGACCTCAGATAGACAGAGACAAGCCCACAACGAAGCCCTCAGGTCAGTGATAATAACAATAATACGTTTTATTTTTAATATATTTTTAAGCTTTTAATTAAACACAGAAAACATAAACCATTGGACATGGCAAACAACCTTGTGCCTTATTAGCATCACAGTACCTTATTAGCCTCATTTATTTTAGGTTTTAGTTGATGTATAATATGTGTTATAGCAGAATGAATGAACCAAGGGAAACTGCCCAGGGAACAGTTATATTAATGGATCTGCTCATTTTAAGTAATTAAGTCATTTAAAACCCTGATCTCAGACCCCACTTTCTGAAAGCTGCAAGCAATACTCTGATTCCAATTCAAAGTTAAATTCAATCTACGTGCTTGCTTGTTAGATTGGGGACATTATAGTTTTTTTAAAGCACAGTGATGGATAGCAGTGCCTGCCTGCTTGCCTGCACTAAATTCAAGTGCACAGCAACCCTCTGCACTAATCAAAACTTCATTAGTGCAATTGAGGTCTATAATTAATAAAATGCCTGCAGCCTGCTTTCGGTAGCTAACATTAGGACTGGTTTATGTGGGTCTTCTAATTGAAACGGTTCTGTCTGTGTTGTATGGTGTGGTCTATGTGAATGCACAGGCAAGCCTGGCTGGACAGGATGACCATGCAGAGACTGAGGGACCTAAATCAGCTGAGTAAAGATGAAGCAGAACGCATCCAGAGACTCCGGTACACTAGTGTAGTACTATGTCCTCTACACACTCCTTGTCATAGCCTAGAATAACTGAGTGAAAATACAGGATTCAAAGCCTCTATATTGTTACACCAGGCTTACGCGTGTGTGTGTGTCAGGTCTGAGGTGGGCTCTCCAACCCAGTGGGCTGAGAGAGCTGAGCAGGAGGCCCGAGGGAGACTACAGCCTCTGTTGGACCAGGTCCTGGTAAGACAGACATTTAAACTCTCCTCTCAAAAAATAAAGGGTTGTATGCACACAAAAAATAGACAGGACTTCAGACAATCCTTTTTAGTTTTTTCTTGCTTTTCAGCAGGCAGAAGAATAAATAACTGAGTGTGTAACTTTGCTCTCACTCAATACCCACATTGTTGTTACATAAGAAAAGCCTGGACCAGGGAGAGCTTTCCCCTCCCTCAGGAATTCCACTGCCCTCAGAGGAGTGGGAAAATCAATACATCTCATTTGTAATTGAAAAATCCATACAGCTATTTACCACCAGATTTGTGCCACCACAGTGAAATGAATAGGGAATTTACAGCTAGGCCTAGGGTGTACTGCTGCAGCCTTGTGTATGTGCTGAGTGAAAAGACTGAGTTAGAGTAGGAGAGGTTGGTGTTAGGTAGTGTCACGCCCTGGCTCTGGGGACTCTAATATGTTGAGCCAGGGTGTGTAAAGTCTATGTGTTTTGTTCTAGGTTTCACTTTCTGGTATTGTTGTTCTATGTTGGCCAGTGTGGTTCTCAATCAGAGGCAACGGGATTCAGCTGTTGCTTGTTGTCTCTGATTGAGAACCATACTTTAGCAGCCTGTTTCCCCACAGAGTTTGTGGGATCTTGTTTCTAGTCGGTTGTGTTAGACCGTGAACTGTCACGTTTTCGTTTTGTTGTTTTTGATCGTGTCTCTAATAAAGAGTATGTTTGCCTGCAACGCTGCGCCTTGGTCCTCATCTCTGTTCGACGATCGTGACGGAAGATCCCACCAAGACTGGACCAAGCAGCAAGTCCAGGAGCCATCGCCTGAGAGATCTCTAGCGGATCTCCTTCGCCTCCTCGACTGGGTCAAGCCATGTGAGGAAGAGAGGGGCTTGACGTGGAGGCAGAAGGGCGAAAGGCTGGCGAGAAGCATGGAGACCTGGTCCACGGGTAGGAGTGAAGCCCATACATTTTTTAGGGGGGGGGCTAACGCCGTGGACGACGGGGCAGCAGGAGGCCGCCAGGTTACGGGAGTCACTGGTCACCAGGGGGAAGGAGGATGTAGAGGCACGGCGAGAGGTACTGGCGTGTGTTGCCAGTCCGGTCCGGCCTGTTCCTGATCCCCACGTAGGGCCAGTGGTGTGTGTTCCCAGTACGGTCCGGCCTGTTCCTGCCACTCGCACCAAGTCTACGGTGCGCGTCGCCAGCTCGGCCCGGCCTGTTCCTGCTCCCCGCACCAAGTCTGTGGTGCGCGTCGCCAGCCCAGTCCGGCCCGTTCCTGCTCCCCGCACCAAGTCAGTGGTGCGTTTCGTCAGCCCTGTCCGGCCCATTCCTGCTCCCCGCACCAAGTCAGTGGTGCGCGTCGTCAGCCCTGTCCGGCCCGTTCCTGCTCCCCGCACCAAGTCAGTGGTGCGCGTCGTCAGCCCGGTCCGGCCCATTCCTGCTCCCCGCACCAAGTCAGTGGTGCGTTTCGTCAGCCCAGCTCGGCCCGTTCCTGCTCCCCGCACCAAGTCAGTGGTGCGCTTCGTCAGCCCGGCACGGCCCGTTCCTGCTCCCCGCACCAAATCAGTGGTGCGCTTCGTCAGCCCGGTCCGGCCCGCTCCTGCTCCCCGCACCAAGTCAGTGGTGCGTTTCGTCAGCCCGGCTCGGCCCGCTCCTGCTCCCCACACCAAGCCAGTGGTGTGCGTCGTCAGTCCGGCACGGCCCGTGCCTGTTCCACCGGTGGCTGGTCCGGCACCGGTCAGATGCTTCACGCCGGAGCTAGAGCAATCCGCTCCACCAGTGTGCAGTCCAGCTCCGGCCAGCGGGGCCAGACCGGACCAGGGGTACTTTGGGGGGTTGGAGAGGGAGCGGGGATCAGGCCCGGAGCCGGATCCGCCGCCTAGGCGGAGTGCCCACCCGGTCCCTCCCCTGTGGTATTTGGTGGGCGCGGTCGGAGTCCGCGCCTTTAGGGGGGGTACTGTCACGCCCTGGCTCTGGGGACTCTAATATGTTGAGCCAGGGTGTGTAAAGTCTATGTGTTTTGTTCTAGGTTTCACTTTCTGGTATTGTTGTTCTATGTTGGCCAGTGTGGTTCTCAATCAGAGGCAACGGGATTCAGCTGTTGCTTGTTGTCTCTGATTGAGAACCATACTTTAGCAGCCTGTTTCCCCACAGAGTTTGTGGGATCTTGTTTCTAGTCGGTTGTGTTAGACCGTGAACTGTCACGTTTTCGTTTTGTTGTTTTTGATCGTGTCTCTAATAAAGAGTATGTTTGCCTGCAACGCTGCGCCTTGGTCCTCATCTCTGTTCGACGATCGTGACAGGTAGGAGATGGTCAATGGTGGTGTGGGACTGAGCTTGCCCTACCTGTGTACCCCAGCAGATGGGAGCTGCTGCCTCTCAGGCCCGGGACAGAAAGGCCACATCGTCACTGGGGCATCGGCTGTCTGAGTAGCCCTGTCATATCGTAATGATCCTGACCTATATTACCGATATTTATGTTTTTCTCAGTATTTGAGTCCCAATTGCCTGTAGGGCTCTGCTCAAAAGTAGTGCACTATATAGGGAATAGGGTGCCATTTGGGGAAACAGCCAGGAAGTGATTCCATAAAACCCTTTCCCATGTGCTGAGCTCTGTGCTATCTACCTCCCTCTCCAGGCTGCGGAGAGCGCTGAGGTGCTGAGTGAGGCCCTGCTAGCGGAGCTGCTGGCCGACGCAGCGCAGGCCGCCTGGACGTCGGAGACAGACAGACAGACGGAGGGTTTGGCCCAGCTCCAGGCCCCCTCCCTGGAGAGCATGCTGCTGCGCATGGAGGAGATGGAGGTGAGCCCTGAGCACGGCCCTATGGAAAGGCCACCACACAAAGGTCACAGGGAGTTTGAAAGGGGACCACTGGTTAGTTTGTCATGCCTGGCCTGTGTGATGTTTGACAGCCTTGGTCAAGCTGTGCTGTGGAGATACAGTGAATGCACTGTCCAATCCGGTCTGGATTCCTGATAAGGCTTTGTATTATTGTTTGGCTGAATAATGAATTGAAATAATATACTTTTATCATCTATGTGTCTGAGCAGAAAGATCAGGAAGCTGTGAGGAGGCGCTTTGCTACCTTCACATACTCAGACCCTCACTACTGGGACAGAGGGGACACAACTGGTGAGTAAACAGACCAAGTAACTCCTCCACACAGCCTCCACACACTTTTGCATGGGGGTTTGAATTGTTGTTCCTCTGGTGCCCTGCAGGTGAAGGTATTGTGTTAGTGCTGTTTTAGCCAGTTGAGAGCAAGGCTATCCCTCATTCTCACTCTCCTTTTCCACCCCTCTTTCTCTTATCCCCCTCTCCCCCATCTCTTTCTCAGGGCTTCAGAGGTCTGCTCCAGGCTCCAGGCCAGTCTCTCCTCAGCCTGTTAGGATCACCAGGCCAGCACTGAGACACACCACCACGGCTGACATTGTCCTGGAGAGCCCTGTGGAGACCGGGTGAGTTGACATGTGCTCTTCTGTTTTATCTCTTTCCCAGGTAATTTCTGGTGTTGCCAAAGCGCTAGTTTCTGTGAATAGTCATATGCACAGAATTCAATAGAACATTATAGTATCTCTATGTTAATATTTTAGTTTTGTAGTAATCACCATGCAGTACTGCAGCCACCATCTTAGAGGAAGCTTCAAGCCCTGTCTGAGTTTAATGGGTTGATGTATGGACAGATGGTTTACATTATAAACTGGATGGTTCAAGCCCTGAATGCTGATTGGCTGACAGCCGTGGTACAGTTGAAGTCGGATGTTTACATACACCTTAGCCAAATACATTTAAACTCAGTTTTTCACAATTCCTGACATTCAATCCTAGTAAAAATTCCCTGTCTTAGGTCAGTTAGGATGACCACTTTATTTTAAGAATGTGAAATGTCAGAATAATAGTAGAGAGAATTAATTATTTCAGCTTTTATTTCTTTCATCACATTCCCAGTGGGTCAGAAGTTTACATACACTCAATTAGTATTTGGTAGCATTGCCTTTTAAATTGTTTAACTTGGGTCAAATGTTTTGGGTAGCCTTCCACAAGCTTCCCACAATAAGTTGAGTGAATTTTGGCCCATTCCTCCTGACAGAGCTGGTGTAACTGAGTCAGGTTTGTAGGCCTCCTTGCTCGCACACGCTTTTTCAGTTCTGCCCACAAATGTTCTATAGGATTGAGGTCAGGGCTTTGTGATGGCCACTCCAATACCTTTACTTTGTTGTCCTTAAGCCATTTTGCCACAACTTTGGAAGTATGCTTGGGGTCATTATCCATTTGGAAGACCCATTTGCGACCAAGCTTTAACTTCCTGACTGATGTCTTGAGATGTTGCTTCAATATATCCACATAACGTTCCTTCCTCATGATGCCATCTATTTTGTGAAGTGCACCAGTCCCTCCTGCAGCAAAGCACCCCCACAGCATGAAGCTGCCACCCCTGTGCTTCACGGTTGGGATGGTGTTCTTCGGCTTGCAAGTGTCCCCCTTCTTCCTCCAAACATAACGATGGTCATTATGGCAAACAGTTCTATTTTTGTTTCATCAGGCCAGAGGACATTTCTCCAAAAAGTACGATCTTTGTCCCCATGTGCAGTTGCAAACCGTAGTCTGTCTTTTTTTATGGCGGTTTTGGAGCAGTGGCTTCTTCCTTGCTGAGCGGCCTTTCAGGTTATGTCGATATAGGACTTGTTTTACTGTGGATATAGATACTTTTGTTCCTGTTTCCACCAGCATCTTCACAAGGTCCTTTGCTGTTGTTCTGGGATTGATTTGCACTTTTCGCACCAAAGTATGTTCATCTCTAGGAGACAGAACGCGTCTCCTTCCTGAACGGTATGACGGCTGCGTGGTCCCATGGTGTTTATACTTGCGTACTATTGTTTGTACAGATGAACGTGGTACCTTCAGACGTTTGGAAATTGCTCCCAAGGATGAACCAGACTTGTGGAGGTCTACAATTCTTTTTCTGAGGTCTTGGCTGATTTCTTTTGATTTTCCCATGATGTCAAGCAAAGAGGCACTGAGTTTGAAGGTAGGCCTTGAAATACATCCACAGGTACACTCCAATGGACTCAAATGATGTCAATTAGCCTATCAGAAGCTTCTAAAGCCATGACATCATTTTCTGGAATTTTCCAAGCTGTTTAAAGGCACAGTCAACTTAGTGTATGTAAACTTCTGACCCACTGGAATTGTGATACAGTGAATTATAAATCAAATAATTGTTGGAAAAATGACTTGTGTCATGCACAAAGTAGATGTCCTAACCGACTTGCCAAAACTATAGTTTGTTAACAAGAAATGTGTGTAGTGGTTGAAAAACGAGTTTTAATGACTTCAACCTAAGTGTATGTAAACTTCCGACTTCAACTGTATATCAGACTGTATACCACGGGTATGACAAAACATGTATTTTTAATGCTCTAATTACCACTTTATAATAGCAATAAGGCACCTTGGGGGTTTGTGGTATATGGCCAATATACCACGGCTAATGGCTGTATCCAGGCACGCCGACTTGCGTCGTCCCTAAGAACAGCCCTTAGCCATGGTATATTGGCCATATACCACACCCCCTCGTTCCTTATTGCTTAATTATACATTTACTGTTTGAAGATTGGAATGCCATATCCGGACCGTTTGTTGATGTTGCAGATTGTAGTTAATGGTTATGAGATGCTATACTGGGTGATGGGACCTCTGGAGTCTCCTCTAAATGTAAATTCAATACAGAGGATAATGGTGTATGACATCACTTAACCTGCTCCCACCTTATCAGGTAGGAACTCATTAAGGTGTCAAGGATTGCACGGGACAATACAACGAGACAAAACTGATGCAGAACATTGATCCCATAAATTTAAGCTAATAATAAGAAAGTGCCCAACAAAACCACCGTCCCACAAATTGTTAATTACTTTATTTTACAGTTGGCATCCACAACAAAACTGATGGAGGTGGAATGTTGTTTATGCCTTTCCCAGAATGCACTGCTTTGTTGTGCCTCAATTCTGGCTGTTCTTCTCCACCCCTAATCTCTCCTGGCTGCAATGAGACAAAGCCCTAACCCCCTCCAAACCCCCTCTCTCCCCCCACCCCCTGCCCCCACCCTCTGGCAAGACATAAAGGGAGTGCATCTGTTTGTCTCTGCCTCCGTCCCCTGCCCAGAGCTTTAGCTGTAGCTGCCATTGCTTAAATTAATTAGGAAAGTGAAGGAAGAAGAAGAAAGAGGGGAGAGTGAGAGAGATGGGAGCCAAAGGCTGACAGGGGAAGTAAGTTGTTGAGAGTGGAGTGGAGCGGACATGCCAGCATGATGCAGTTGAACAGATTCAAGCAGCAGCACCATTAGCAGATTAAAGGCAGTCAGTAGTTCACTGTTCCTGGCCCAACTGGAACCTTCTGGAGGGGCTCAGACCAACTCTTCTGTGACTCATCTCTCACTCAGTCTGTCTGTTTTTACCCATCCATCTGTAACCTTCTATTGCTGTCTCTAAAGAGCGGGCAAACTAGTCTGGGTACCAGTCTCTGTAACATTCCACTCCTTGTGTCTTTGGCAAATGACACAGAGTACAAGGAGTGAAATGTAATAGCTGAACAGAGACTGGCAACTAGGTTATGGGCAAACCACCAGAAAACTAAAACTCTTGCTGTCTGTTTTGTGAGTTAGGAGGAAGATGTGGTAAAACCCTAACTCCGTTCATAGCGCAGGTTATGACTTGTCTAGTTATTTCATATGGTTTATGGGTAAAACAACGCTAGCAGAACTCACTGAGCTTGGCTTTCTTGATCCTGTATTGGAGGTACTGATTGGCCAGATTAGCTTTACTTCTAACCCTGTGTTGTAGCTACTAGTTACCTGTATCCTCCTGCCTCTATGAAGATAGCATTAGAATCACCCAGGGCAGTCTGTGTCTTCCTCCCTCTCACGGCCCAGTGAATTACACAGTCCAATGGGACTTCTCACCCCTGCCTGAGTGGCAGGTAATTTCGTTTGTGTGTTAAAAAAGGAAAATGGCCCGCATTGCCTCTGACACACTGCTCTCTGACAGGATTCCGATAAAAAGACTAGCAGAGTGCGTCATGAAAATGATCTCCCTTGTACTTCCCTTGCTTTGCCCCCAATAGCTGTATGAAGGAGATAATTTTAATGTGGAACTGTCTGACCGAATATGAAGCCAGGTATTTGTTTGAATCGACGAGTGCGCTCGTGTGAAAGCCCAACACAATGATTGTGTGTTGTGTCTCTGAGAATGCCAGGCAAGTTTTCAGCGCATTCTGTCTCATTTGTAAAGCAATAGGCATTGATTCTAAATGGCACATCGATATTGTCTCATCCCCCACAGACGGACAGTGACAGAGCATATTCAGGAGTTCTTCCCTCCACGCTTTCTATTATCCTTGAGTACGTGGAGAAAATGTGTCAACCAAACACTCAGGACTGAACATTATTGATCTTTATGTGCCAACACACAGGGAGTATTTTCCCCTTCCTTCCTTTCCAGTATGATTCCCTTTAGGCCTGTGTTCTGAGTGCTAGCTTCAAAGGGTTGACAGAGATATAGGTGCCACTAGAGAGTGATTCCATACAAAACCAGGAAAAAAACAAACATGACTTTGGAGATTTTCACTAAATGTAATCCATAGAATGGAGGAAAGATTGTTGACAGATTTTTATTTTATTTTTTATTTAACCTTTATTTAACTAGGCAAGTCAGTTAAGAACAAATTCTTATTTACAATTCATGAAAGTTGGCATATTTATGACATTTTGGCCTTACCCAGGCCTCCTTTAAGACTCCATAATGCAGTGGTCACCAACCTTTTCCTTGCAGTCAAAAAGCAAGCCAAGATCTACCACTCAGATTTCTTTTAAAACATTACAAATTTTGTTTTAACATTAAGCTAATGAAAACTGTTCTGTAGGAATGAGGTTTGTGTAGTAGGCCTTATACATTATCAAAGCGTATAGTATGCCTGGCCTGTCAATAATGTTCTTCTCAGTCCATATTATATTTCAAAACTCAAGCTTTGATAACAAAATAGATCAGTTGGTGTAGCACTCGCGAGGCACAGCTGAGTATAAATTGAAATAATTTGCAAATAATTTGCTTTTTTATTTTACTGGATTGATGGTACCTGCATCTGATGGTCATGGTGCTTTCAAGACAACTGGGAACTCGGGGGGGGGAACAAGGTAAAATCCTGATGTCAGTGATCTTTCGGTCGGAAAGTCGGAGCTCTAGAAAGATGCCTGAGTTTCCGACTTGGAATTCAGAGTCGGATGACCGTTCAAAAATATTTGAACGGTCGCAACTCGTTTTCAGTTGTCTTGAACGTACTGAAGTCGGAAGTCTGAGATTTCCGAGTTCCCAGTTGTTTTGAACACAGCATTCGTCTCAGCTGAGGGAGGGAGAGAGCAGCAGAGGGTCCGCCTCTCACGGTCCCTGCTTTCTTCTTCCTTTCCTCCGGAGAGACTGACCAGAGAGAGGGGACACCGTCTTCCACCTGATGGCCAAACTCGTCACACCACATCTGCCTCATGCATAAATTCATGTTGTTCCTATGACCATAGAAAATGAAATATTCCTTGATATTAAAATAGACGAGCTGCTAATAATAATAAAAACGCAGGGATATCGATACTCTTGGCTACTCATTCATTGCAACTGAAGCGAGTGGAAGTAGGGACAAGAGCATTGTATGTTTTGTAATAGTGCAGAATAAAAACGGACACATGAACTCACTGAAAAAACAGCAGCTCTTTGCTGTATTCTTTGATCTCCCGGTAGGCGGATTTAGTATTTTCAGACAAATTAAATGTTTCAAAATAGGAACACTTTGCCTACCCAGTACGCAGGGCTTCTGAATCATGTGCACCTACCGCCAACAGCAGAATAATAAAAAAGCCTTTAACGTTGGCTGTTCTACAGAAATGTTTGGTGATCGACTAGGAATGCCTTGAAGATCGACATGTTGGTGACCACTGCCACAATGTTTCATCTGTAGGTGCTACAAAGCAAACAATTGTTTAAATTAATATATGAATGTTGGAAAATATGATCATGAATATTGGAAAAACATTTTTTTTGATTGTTGCTTATTTTTCTTCTGGTGATTTGCAGGATGTGCAATGATACAAGTAAAAGGAGGGCTGTGATTGGTTACATTGCCTATTGTGCCAATTTTGCTGTATAAAATGGGTCATAACTTTAAAACAAGCAGAGATCCCACTCTGGAACTTTGAGATGCCCGTAGAGTATATCATGTTCAACAATATATTGAAAGATAATCCAAATCAAAAGAGTTTTTTTCAATATTCATGTTTGTTTGTCAATATTCATACATTATTGTAAACATGATTTACACTACAGAGCAAAATACTACAGAGCAAGCGGTAAAGCTTCAAATGACATCAATTGGAGTCTTAAAGGAGGCCTGGGTAAGGCCAAAATGTAATAAATATGCCAACTTTGATTAATTATTTCTCAATTGAATCAGCTGTGTAGTAATAGGGCAAATCCCCAGGACCGAGTTTGGGAGAAAAAAAAAAATCATGGTCTTTTTTTGTCCTGGTTTTGTATATGAAATGACTCTATAGGGATTTCATGTAGTGTGTCTGGCTCACAGATTCTTCTCTTGGTGAGATAGTGTTTGTCTTGGAACATCTTCACATATCGAAGAGACATCATTATATTTCTACATGTTTATCCTTAAGTGTGCAGACATCTTGCTGAAGGCAGAAATTGTTGCTGAGTGCACATCTCTAGTACTGCACTGCCAGTGCTAAAATGTATATTTCTCTGGAGGGTCCTCTGTCAGCCCTCGTAGTCCTGTTGTCGTTTTTCGTCAAGATCACATCCGTTCTTGATATATCAGAAGTGTTATTCAGAGCGGAGGGGATTATTATTCCGTAAGTGAATCCCTTCTGATAACAACAGCACACTATTGCCTGTTGGATGGCTCATATGGGAATGACATTTCTCAGATTGCTTTCTGTCTGTGCAACCAGCCCTCCCTCTTCAGATCAGAAGAGATGAGCAGGAGCACAGGCTAAATCTATTACCACAGAATAGCTCCTAGCTTCAAAATGAAGACGATTCCCATATGTCTAGTGTTGTATTGTTCTCATTTTATATTTCTTATTACATTCCCAACTCCGGGAAGTAGCGCCACTGGAATTGTAGTGATTGAAATATAGCCTATTAACCATATGATAATGCCCACTTTGATGCCAGGTGATAGGCAATCAGTAGAAATGATTTAGTGAAAGGAAGTAATGGACCAGATGTTGGTACGTAACTGGTTGATGTAATGCCTCATCAAAGTTATGGTTAAGTTATGGTTCTTTTTCTCTGGCTGTCCTTATGCTTCTCCACGTCATTCATTCAAGGTCTCCCTTGTAAAAGAGGTCTTCTGAGCTCAATGGGACTTCCTTGATTTAAAAAAAGGTTAAATAAAATAAAATAGATCCCTTTGGGAGCACATCAGACAGAGGTGGAGTGGCGCTCTGGGCCGTAGTACAATACAGTGGAGAGAGCTCTAGGCAAGTTATGGACACAGCTAAATTGCTCAATTAAACCATGCTTAATTACTACTCATGCATACTTGTTGTGATGAAGTACAAACTTTGTCAGGTTTCTGCATAATTGATTGTTAGTGGAAAAGAGGTAAGCTGAGGATAAATCTAAAGAGAGAGAGACAGTTATTTGTATCATTATGTTAATGAAATTCTGTTCTCACACTTTTTATAGGGCAGTCTACCACAGGACGATTTACACTGTGTTTAAATCGCTGGGAAGAAAACCCATTTAGTATGTCAGACAGTCACTAGAGGGGGCTTGTGATTCTATAAGAATGTATAGTGGTAGCTAATCTGTGTGTGTGGACAGTTGTTGTAGAGGAGAATGTATGAATCCGGTGATTAGTGCTGTGTGTTTGGGAAGCGGTGAATGGGCACAGCTGTCGATTAGTGTGGGGTGCTCAGTGTGTGTGTGTGTGTGTGTGTGTGTGCCTGTGCGTGTGATTACAACCAATACAGAGGTGGAGGGAGTCAGCAGGCCCCTCCACTGCAGACAACACAAACACACACACACACACCAGGGATTGGAAGCATAGCCATAGCTCATAGCTTATGAAAGCAGTGCACACATCATTCAGTATGCCTATCACTCATAGATTCTATTGTTTGCTCATCGAGGAGCTCAAAGGCTGTTAGTGGGTATTTTCTCCTGGCTGTTGAGAATAGAACACAATGTTGTTATAGAACCAATCTTCAAAGCATAACTCATCTGATTTTGTTATTAAATTCATAGGAACTCTTTGCTCCCCCATTCCTTTTTATTTTTAGGTGTTTTGTTATTTGTCATTGCTAAATAAAGTGTCACTTTGATTTGTGGTAGGTACAAAGCCTGTGTCGTGCTGCATTGAGAACCCCTAAGACAAAAAGCCTACACTCCCCAATATTCAGCCTTTGTGTGCCAGATGTTGAATTCATATATTTCCACCATTTCCAATCACCATGTGTATGTATGTGTTATAACATCGTCTTGTAGGTTTGAACAGCACTTGGAAACAGCTGTTGGAAAGTAATCTTACCGACAAATGTATACTTCTGTTGAGGTATCATTTGCCCAAAGCTCTCTGTAGAAAATGTGGTTATAATTGATGATGAGGAAAAAATATAATTAGCTATGACTAATCTACAAATATGTACCGGTAGTCCCCTTTCACTCCAATGAACCACTTAGCTATTGAGTCTAGGCTAATAGTTAATCCTACAGATGGAATTAGCTGCTATAGGCTAGAGCTTTAATGGAGATACTTCAGTCACCCTGAGAAACACTCAGTACTCAGTCCAAATGCATTGCTTGGAATAATATTTCAACAGACATTAGACTAGAGTATCTATACTTCATAAGAGGCTGTAGATCATTGTCTCTCTCTGTTGAATTGGGGTGAGTGATTATGTTGGAGATGATGGGTGATTGTGATGGAGATGATGGGTGATTGTGATGGAGATGATGGGTGATTATGATGGAGATGATGGGTGGGTAGAGCGTCTACTCCTCAGCATGCGTGTGGTGAGAGCAGTGGAGTGGGTGGGGGCAGGCGGGCGGGTCATGCATCTTTGGAGCGGAGGATAAGAGGTCTCCATGGTGAGAAGACCTAGTGGAGGGAGGCTGAGAGCTGCCCTACGTGTCCCTCTCTGCCTGATGCTGACTGACCACATCTCCACCACCACCAAGACAAACAAATCAATGGTCAGATTAAAGACTGGTCAATCTGCTGCTTCTCCATACTATCTAAAGACTGATGTTTTTCTGTTCTCTCCAGTCTTTTGTCCAGGGCTCTCCGACCCTGTTTCTGGAGAGCTACCCTCCTGTAGGTTTTCGCTCCAACCCCAGTTGTAACTAACCTGATTCAGCTTATCAACCAGCTAATTATTAGAATCGGGTGTGCTAGATTAAGGTTGGAGTGAAAACCTACAGGATGGTAGCTATCCAGAAACTTTTGTCCCTGGTGTGTGCCTCGTTCTCTCAAACTATCACTCTATTGTACTGTTCTCTCAGAACAATCTCTTCTATGCCATAACCTTGTTACAGGAGACAGGTATCCCAGTAGATTTGGTGCGGTGATGGCTGTTACCTGCCCATCTAATCATGAACCTCTAGCTCCCAAGAAACTCCACCGCTGCCCCTGTCTCTGCGATTGGCCCTGATAGGTAGAACCATCTGTTATTGTTGTAGGCAGAAAGATAATAAAAGTTGCTACCACATTGCAATGATTCACCTCCTTTTCTCTGCACTGTTTTCTCCACCCACCTGTTTTCTTATTGCATTGATCTCTCCCCCTGCTCTCAGAATCTAAGCACCATTTCTCTAGCGGTATAGCTGTAGCCAGCCTCTTCCCCTGAATCACCCCCCCCACTATCTCTGAAACAGATTTGGGTCTCACTCTCTCTCTCTCTTGCACACTCTCGCTGTCTCAGAATCAAACCCTGCTCCGTCTGCTTCCTGTTTGATATATCACATATGGAGCTGGTGCTTTGCAGCTTTCTCTGTTTCCTTGGCGATAGACTTCTGGAGGTGTTGGAGAAGAATGAGAACTTAAGTAATTTGAAGTCCATTTCACGCACCTCGCTGTGGGAATTTATGGCTCAGGCTGCTCATCAGTTTTAGTTGTTTGTGTTTTTTCCCACTAGGCCTTTCTGTAGTAGGTCGACGTGAGAGGGCTGGGTTTGTCAGGCTATGATCAGACTGCAGCTACCCTCTCCTCTCCCTGTGTCAGCAACTGCTGCCCACAATCACAACAGTGAACAGACCGCAAAATATTCACCACTGACTTTTAACACGTGTCAGTGAGTGTGTCGTCATTGTCTCCTAACTTTCTAAGCATGCTTGTAGTGCAGTTTGTTAATGTATCCAGTAAAATATACATTCACATCACCTTACCATGCTCACACCCCACCAAGATGAAAATCACTCAACAATAAATATGCAGAATTCATCTTCTCTTTCGTGAAAATGTACTGCCACTTGAATTTGTGAAAGGTGTTGCCTGGCTGTGCTGGCAGGCTGGTGCCCTTATGCCCACACTCTTAAAGTTGCACATAATGCTTGGGTGCCTTCACGCTGCTTTTAATCTAAATGATTGTGTTATCGCCACAATGGCCTTTAAATGACCCATCACAGCATAAATGGGCCCTGTGTGTAGTCCAGGGATGGAGGGGATTGGTAGGGCTTGCAGTGAATTACCCACCCTGGCACTTCTCCCTGTGTGTCTGTCTGCCCACAGCCTGGCCCCATGTTGTGCAGACCCCAGGAACAGCAGGAGCAAACAGGGGCTGGACCTGGGTTGGTGTGTGGGGAGAACATTAGAGAGGCACTTTGCTTGTGGAACTGCTGCGTCTCTCTAAATATAGTAACAGCCAGAGTGCTGTTGCCAGAGCTGGACTGATTTGCTCACAGAGAAAATATTACAACCCTGGCCTTCACATTGCCCAGCTGAGCCCCCCAGCTGACACCTAGCACTTGGGGCAGGGGAGTGTGGGTGTGAGTAGGGCTGTTGCGGTGACTGTATTACCGCCACACCGGCGGTCACGAGTCATGAAGGCAGTCAAATTCCATATGACCGTTTAGTCACGGTAATTAGGCTTCTCCAAGCTCTGATGCTGCTGCTGGTCATTAGTAGCCTACCAAACTTGCTAACTGCCTGGTACTCAGCACTCTATTGTCCCTCTAATCACTTTGACATCAATGCAAATGTATTCGAAAATATCATCAAACACTTAATGAGAGCCCATGAGCTCATGTTGTGCAACATTTCTATATGCTATGCAATTGCGTGAGAACACAGTTTTGATGGCCTCTATTAAAAAGAGGAGGACCCCATCAGCTTTCTATAGGCTAGGCCTACTATATTTATTTCTCAACTTTCCTAATATTAAGCACATTGCTTCGTTTTACAACAGGAGTATAGTCTACCTGGCTGGCATGAAAATGAACCACAGGAAAATAGTCCTCCATTCGCTATTTAAGTGCATAGATTACATGTATTTTTCCCCCCTGCCCCTGTTCTGAGACGGGTGCATGAAAATGGTCCATTCTAAATCAAATCTAATTTCACACATATATTATTAGTATATGTAAAGACAAGATTAAATTAAGAAGTCTGATGGGTGACAATGTTATCCTATCAATTGTGAATGATAGACTATACAGTGCATTCGGAAAGTATTCAGACCCCTTGATCTTTTCAAAAAAAAAATACATTACAGCCTTATTCTAAAATTGATTAAATTGTTATTAATCACGCTTCACCATCTGGCAGGCCGAGGGATGAATCTGGGTTTGGCGGATGCCAGGAGAATGCTACCTTCCCGAATGCATATTGCCAACTGTAAAGTTTGGTGGAGGAGTAATAATGGTCTGGGGCTGTTGTTCATGGTTCGGGCTAGGCCCCTCAGTTCCAGTGAAGGGAAATCTTAACGGTACAGCGTACAATTACATTCTAGACGATTCTGTGCTTCCAACTTTGTGGCAACAGTTTGGGGAGGCCCTTTCCTATTTCAGCATGACAATGACCACGTGCACAAAGTTTAGAGGAGTTGGGTTAAATGCGGCAGACACATTTCAGTGAAATGCATTCAGTAGGACAACTGACTAGGTATCCCCCTTTCCCAAATCGAGATCCATACAGAAATGGTTTGTTGAGATCGGTGTGGAAGAACTTGACTGGCCTGCACAGAGCCCTGACCTCAACCCTGTTGAATACCTTTGGGATGAATTGGAACGCCGACTGCGAGCCAGGCCTAATCGCCCAACATTAGTGCCCGACCTCATAAATGCTACTGTGGCAGAATGGAAACAAGTCCCTGAAGCAATGTTCCAACATCTAGTGGAAAGCCTTTCCAGAAAAGTGGAGGCTGTTATAGCAGCAAAGGGGGGGACCAAATCCATATTAATGCCCATGATTTTGGAATAAGATGTTCGACAAGCGGGTGTCCACATACTGTTGGCCATGTAGTGTATCTGTTTCTGTGCAGTTTGTTTGTGAATGAGTTGTATGGTAGCACTGGTTTGTTTCCTGCTCTCATGACTCATTTTGTTTCTGTCATGTGAATTTCTATCTCTAATTCAACCTAAGCTTGAATCATTACCAGAGGTTGTAAAGCTCTGGTTTTAATCATCAATGATTCAAGGTCCACAATCCACAAGTAATTATCGGTATATTTATTCATGGAGAGCTCTGGTCAAAAACACAAACATACTGTTTTTATACCCCTTGACAAACAAAGGCACTATGCTCCTCCCACCTTTAGGTGGCTTTCTTAAAACAGTTCCCGCCTTCTTCTTTACCCTTGAATGTTTAGTAATGTTAGTGGGTTGACACTACATGATAATTCGAATATCGTATACACATTTCTACTGTATTTGGGGTGAAATCTTTTAGTCATTATTTTTAATAAACAAATTAATCTATCAATCCACCCTTTTGACTAAATGGTTTCATCTTCAGGATAAATGTATTTACAAACATGTTTAATCTCAGAGATCAGTTCTATTTATCTACATCCAATCATAGGTCTTCTTTTTAGGATTTTCCCTATGACCTTCATACATCAGAACCAATAAATGTTTCATCCAATTGCGGTCTTTCAGGGTCAAAGTCGTCGTTATCCCCCAAGCCTGATAATCATATTTCCCGCTCTCCTGGTCAGAGTCCGGAGTCGGTCCATCTCTTATCATTTGGTGAGATACTGCATTCACCAACGCCTTGCTCACCAATCCTTGGACACAGGGAACAAGACAACAACCACATAATACAAGAATTCCCATACAAACACTGACTGCCCCTAAGATGGTTGCTGCTATGGTTTTCCATTTACCAAACATGGTATCAAACCATCCTGTCCAAGATGTACTAATTCCTGAGTTTTCAGCCCATTCTTTACTTAGCGCAGTTAATCCTGCAAGAGCTCTGGTCACCGTCCCCTCCGGTGCGGTGTTGTTAGGGATAAATGTGCAACAATGGCCCCCCACCATTTTACAGACTCCACCCCTTTCTGCCAGCAACATATCCAGAGCTAACCGATTTTCCCAGGTCATAAGTGAGGTGGCCGATAATTGCTCGGAGATCCCCTTTACTGCATCTCTAGTCTGGTTAATAAATCGTTGTTGGTTGTAATAGATATAATTAATCCAATCCACATTTTTGTTTATTGTCACCCACCAGAAAAATGTTGTGGTAAACCCCTCCCATATCTGATTCATAGCTTTGTATTCATCTGGAACACTCCTGGGGATGCCTATACCATCTATCCAAATGGGGCTATTTCCTTCCTGACCTATATTCCTTTTCCTTCTGATTATTCTTCCTGTCACTGGTCTTTGATGACTAATTCTTACAGGCTGGACCAACAATACTGGTGCACAAGTACCCACCCATCCCTCTGGTAATGTCTGCCGAATGCTCCCTTTTTTAGTGCATGCCCACCACACATCAGTCAGAGGGATGGTTAGGTTCCTAATTTTTTTCCTTCCTTCCTTATCTAAATCAGTCACATTAATTATCTCCTTACAGCCATCAAAATCACCCAAGTTACGGGAGCCATTTCTATGTCTGTAACACTGGTATTCGCCAGGAGTTAAAGTGAATCTAGGTGGGCTGGCCGAGTATGTCAATTTTGCCAGCCCAATCCCTGTGCAATTGGGCTCTTTTTGATTGGACCCCAGGTCTAATACACAGGGAAACATTGCCTTTGGCATTGGGGCGGTCAACATTGTCGGTCGCCCAATGGAGCATGCATAACAATTGGTCTCCCCCAAGGCCCTAGCGGTGTATTTCATCCACTTTAACCAGAGATTCTCATCAGGGACCCCCTCCACTTCCCCATTGTTCCATTCTTGGAGGAGAAAATCTTTCATAGTGGACGGGTTAGTCAAATTGACTCCGTCATCCCTTGACTGATTTACTCGGTCTATTGCCATTAATGGATTAATGACAGTACCTGCTCCCTCTATATCTTTTGACTCCATTAAATATAATCTTAGACAAGTATCCCGTCCGTATACGTCTGCGCAAGCCCAGTAAGTTCTTTTCATGTCCTCTTTAGTGACCTTTACTATCGTTACTACCATCTCCGTGGGGATGTCGTTATACCTTCTTATCCTCCATCTGGACGTCCAGCCCCCCCCCCCCGTCTCATATCTCCTTCCCCCAGTATGTCTAAATACCTGAGCCCAGGAACAATCCGCTGAGGGGGCTGAACATAAATACAACGGGATCTTATAATCCCATGTTGCTTGCTAATCCGCTCTGATAAGATCCCTAATCATAATTTTGAATCTTACTCCCCACCCTTCTCTGACTCCTATTTTGTAGATCACTCGCCCTTGATGGTCAGTATGTCAGGTCGCTTTCCCTTTATTTCTTAATAATGGTAAGGCCATAGCGTAATTGGTGCGAGGTGGTGGTGGATTTTGACCTACCACGACTATTGCCGAGACTATGATGCAGCTCAGGGTCACCCATATTCCCAAAAACCGCCAACCCTCTCCTGTCTTGAGTCCTTCTGCTCGGTACCACCCCATACTCACACCCTAGGAACACACTACAGTGATGATAGGTCTGGGTAGGAGATCTTCGTTGACAGAGGTGACCCCCGGACCCTGTGGCACAGTTCCGCTCGTCAACTCTGCGTGTGCTAAGTGGTGCTTGTATGTGGTCCTACCTTCTTGCAGTGGGTAACATGGACCCAGGTTCCTCTCTCTGCTATTCTAATGGCAAAGGCGGTGACCAATAGAACCTGGTAGGGGCCTTCCCAACGGGGCTGCTTCCAGTCTTTCTTCTTTAGGGATTGTATCCACACCCAGTCTCCGGGTTGGATAGAGTGGGTTACCCTCTCCTTTAGTTCTCCTGTGGGGCACAGAATCTTTGACATACGTGTTTGGTTAATGAACAGTCTTCTCATATGTCCCGCCAATGTCCCTTCTACTTCTGTATCTGCCTCCTCTAGTCTGCCTAACTCGGGCATTCTATATGGTCTCCCAAACACTTTTTCAAAGGGGGATAACCCATCTTTATCCGGTGTTACCCTAATCGTCATTAATACTATTGGTAGACATTGTACCCAATTTCTTCCTGTACTCATGTGCGTTTTTCTTAAACGTGATTTAATCGTCAAATTAGTGCGTTCAATCAAACCCGCTGATTCCGGATGATATGAACAATGTTTTTTCATATTAATATGTAACTTCTGTCCAATATTATCTATTACCTGGTTGGAGAAGTGAGACCCATTGTCGGAATAAATAGTTTCTGGCAATCCGAACCGAGGGATTATTTCCTGACATAACGCTTTAGCTACTGTGAATGCATCAGCGGAGGAGGTTGGAAAGACTTCTACCCATTTGGTATACTTGTCAAACACCATTTTTTCACTTCACTTCTTGTAAGTTCTATAAAATCCATTTCCAACTGTTGGAATGGATATCTGGCCTGGGGAAATTCCCCTTTTGGTGCTCTCTGCTTTCCTTGATGATTACTTTGTGCACATATAACACACCTAGAACAACATTTTTTAAAGTAATTTGTTATCCCGTACGCTACAAAGTGCTTTCTAATTATTTCCACCATCCCCACGGTTGATACGTGACTTTGCCCATGTATCAAAATTGCTGCATATCTAAACAGAGATTTTGGTAATATAGGTAAATTACCTTGATGCCACATTTCCCCCTTCTTGACTGCTCCCATTTTCTCCCATCTACTCACTTCCTTCATCGGTGCTCTTAACTGGCTGTCTATCAGTAATGCTTTATCAATGTCTACCTCCTCTTTTAGATGCAAGTATGTGGGTGATTGTGGTTTGACACCTGCCTTTTTCGCTTCCTCATCTGCCTTTCTGTTGCCGTTGCTTATGCTATCTACACCTTTAGTGTGAGCATCACATTTACAGATAGCTAACTTCTCTGGTAGGAGTACAGCATCTAAAAGATTCAAATTTAACTGGGCATGTGTAATGGTTTTGCCAGAAGTGGTTACCATTCCCCTGTTTCTCCATTGTGCAGCAAATACGTGTACTGTATTAAATGCATAGGCACTATCGGTGTAAATAGTAACCTTTTTCCCTTTACTCAAATGACATGCCCGAGTGAGAGCCACTATCTCTGCCTGTTGTGCAGAATAATTTCTAGGTAATGATTCAGCTTCCAAGACGTCAGTCTCTGTTACAACTGCATATCCTGTAGCATTCGTACCATCAGGGTTTTTTCTAGATGAACCATCAACAAACATAGTCACTTCCCCATCCACTAAGGCTAGGTCTTTTAAGTCAGGTCTTGGCAACACAAGTTTCTCAGTTTCAGTTATACAATCATGTGGGCTGCCATCTGTCGCAATAGGAACTAGAGTAGAGGGGTTTAGAGTTGTACACCCTTCAATGGTCAAATTAGGCATATTTAACAGGATTATCATACAAGATAAATGTCTAGCAGGTGACATATAGGCCATTTTATGCTCCAACAACAGTATGGATACTGCATGCGGAACCTTTAGTGTTAAATCGTGGTATAAAACTATTGATGCCGAATCTTGCACTGCCTGAGCTGCAGCTACCACAGATTGTAAACATAGTGGCATTGCTTGTGCTACCTGGTCTAATTTAGATGAATAATATGCAATGGGTTTGTTCTTATCCCCATGTTTTTGAGTCAAAACCGATGTCATATATCCCTCCCTACAATCTACCGTCTGGGTAAAAGGCCTGTCATATCTAGGAAAAGCTAAGGCTGTTTGGGAAGTGAGCAACTTTTTTATCTCTATAAATTGTTCCTCCGCCTCAGAGTTCCAAATGATTTTATCATGGGCTGCCATTGCCTTCCCATAGATAAGATCACTTAACTTCCCAGTATGCAGTGCATAATGTGGTACCCAAGCTCTACAGTAGTTTATCATCCCCAAAAAGCTCATCATTTGTTTTTTTTTCAATGGATTTGGCGCTTCAAGTATAGCAGTTTTCCTGGATGAGTTTAACATTCGCCCTTCCTGAGTTATAGCGTGTCCTAGGTAAATCACCTCGCTCTGCCAAAGTTGAAGTTTCTTTTTGCTCACTTTGTGTCCCTGTTCTGCCAGGAAGGTTAACAATTGGATTGTATCCCTCTTACATCCCTCCTGAGTGGGATTAGCCAATAGAATATCATCTACATAAACTAACATTTGGCTTCCCTCCTGAGGTTCAAACTTTCCCAAATTCCTAGTTATAGCCTGGGCAAAGATTGTAGGACTTTCCCGAGTAGCCTTGAGGCATCCTAGCGTATGTCCATTTCCTTCCCTGAAAAGTAAAGCCAAACCACCCCTGACTATCCGGATGAACTGGGATACTAAAGAAAGCATTAGCTAAATCTATCACTGTAAAGTAGGAGTTTTCTGGTTTCAATTGGTTCAGCAATGTATGTGGATCTGGTACACATGGAGCTCTGGGAATGATATTTCTATTAACCCCCTGCAAGTCCATTACCATCCTCCAGTCGGCGCTAGGTGCCGCCTTTTTAACAGGAAATACTGGAGAGTTGCATTGTGCCTCGTCTCCAGGAATTATCACCCCTCCCTTAAGTAAATGCTCAAATGTAGGTGTTATCCCTTTTATTGCTTCTGGTTTCATAGGGTATTGCTTTTGGTATGGTCTATGATCGGATCGAGGAATCACTTGTACTGGAGCTACCCCCTTAATTAGTCCCACATCGGCTGGTCCTTGTGACCATAATTTGAACGGAATTGCTGCCAACTCATCCTCCTGTTCCTGAGTTAAGAAAATCTCTTCCTGTCATCCATTAAAATTTGTCTCCAGGTGGACCCCGGGCTGGGTTTTTGCTCTCCAATTCAATTTTCTTCTATATCTCCCCATGGAGTGGCTATACTGATCCCCATTTGGTGTATTTTGCCAGTCAGGGATGTTTTTCCCCTGTTTTATCCATTTACCTAGTGATAACCATTCCTCTGAAGGTTCTTTCACTAGGGAAACATGGGGGCTCCACCTTTCTCTGTACAGTCTCTGGCTTTGTGGTCCTAACTCCACCTCTACAGCTGCCCGTTTTTTATCATAGTGAACCCATTTTAACCCAATTGTTTTTTCTGTGGTTTTTAACAATTCTTCCTCATAATCTGGGTTAGGACCTGGGTGCTCATTACACCATAATGTACAGTGTAAATCATCTACCGTCATCTTGGTTGATCCAATCACTAACTCATTACTTAGGTCCATTAGTGATTTCGGTATGTCTGTGAGTCCCCCTCTTAGCAGATCCTGGCTATACCAATAGCATGGTTTTCCCTCCCCGCTCAATACCATATTATCTCTTACGACATATGCCTTAATACCCCTTAGCGTTGGCTTTACAGCTACGTTCAACTGAGTCATGGCATCCCTTCCTAGCAAATTGACCGGACACAGGCTTGATACAAGTACAGGTATGCATACCTCTCCCCCTGAATCTTCATGTTTTAAAGTCACCAGGGCCGATAATCGCTCTATAAATTGATGGCCCGAGGCCGAGCGTACCATGATTTTTTCCCCATTAATTCTAATTCCTTTGGGTATGTCGGCTACACAGATCGCTGTGCGACATGCCCCTGTGTCACACAAGAATTTAATATTTTTCCCCAATATTGTTAAGGTGAGGTATGGTTTCTGTTCTTGCTGCAGAGCCAATTCAATCGTTTCCAATTCAAACACTTCACACCCCGTATCAATGGTATCCTCTGACCCCTCTCCTTCACTATCTGTCTTACTATCTTCCCCTTGCTCTAGTCATGCCTCATCTTCCTCTTCCTCCCTACCGGAACTGGGTGGTGGGTGTTTGTAGGCCCTTTCTCTTTTCCCCCCCCGATTATTTTGCTTGCCTCTTCTTTTATTGCTGCAGCCGCGATAGTTATGACCTGGCTCGTTACAGTATTTACACGGCCCCTCACACTCCCTTACAAAGTGTCCTTCTTTGTCACAGTTAAAGCACCTACTTCCTTTCCCATAGGGCAGGAAAGAGCGAAGCCTCGCTCCCCCCTCTTCTGGAGTTCTATTTCAAATCAAATCAAATCAAATGTTATTGGTCACATGCGCCGAATACAACAGGTGCAGACATTACAGTGAAATGCTTACTTACAGCCCTTAACCAACAGTGCATTTATTTTAAACTAAAAACTAAAAAAAAGTAAAAATAAAACAACAACAAAAAAAAAAGTGTTGAGAAAAAAAAGAGCAGAAGTAAAATAAAGTGACAGTAGGGAGGCTATATATACAGGGGGGTACCGTTGCAGAGTCAATGTGCGGGGGCACCGGCTAGTTGAGGTAATATGTACATGTGGGTAGAGTTAAAGTGACTATGCATAAATACTTAACAGAGTAGCAGCAGCGTAAAAAGGATGGGGTGGGGGGGCAGTGCAAATAGTCCGGGTAGCCATGATTAGCTGTTCAGGAGTCTTATGGCTTGGGGGTAGAAGCTGTTGAGAAGTCTTTTGGACCTAGACTTGGCACTCCGGTACCGCTTGCCGTGCGGTAGCAGAGAGAACAGTCTATGACTAGGGTGGCTGGAGTCTTTGACAATTTTGAGGGCCTTCCTCTGACACCGCCTGGCATAGAGGTCCTGGATGGCAGGAAGCTTTGCCCCAGTGATGTACTGGGCCGTACGCACTACCCTCTGTAGTGCCTTGCGGTCGGAGGCCAAACAGTTGCCATACCAGGCGGTGATGCAACCAGTCAGGATGCTCTCGATGGTGCAGCTGTATAATTTTTTGAGGATCTGAGGACCCATGCCAAATCTTTTTAGTCTCCTGAGGGGGAATAGGCTTTGTCGTGCCCTCTTCACGACTGTCTTGGTGTGTTTGGACCATGATAGTTCGTTGGTGATGTGGACACCAAGGAACTTGAAGCTCTAAACCTGTTCCACTACAGCCCCGTCGATGAGAATGGGGGCGTGCTCAGTCCTCTTTTTTTTCCTGTAGTCCACAATCATCTCCTTTGTCTTGGTCACGTTGAGGGAGAGGTTGTTGTCCTGGCACCACACGGCCAGATCTCTGACCTCCTCCCTATAGGCTGTCTCATCGTTGTCGGTGATCAGGCCTACCACTGTTGTGTCGTCGGCAAACTTAATGATGGTGTTGGAGTCGTGCCTGGCCATGCAGTCATGGGTGAACAGAGAGTACAGGAGGGGACTGAGCACGCACCCCTGAGGGGCCCCCGTGTTGAGGATCAGTGTGGCAGATGTGTTGTTACCTACCCTTACCACCTGGGGGCGGCCCGTCAGGAAGTCCAGGATCCAGTTGCAGAGGGAGGTGTTTAGTCCCAGGATCCTTATCTTAGTGATGAGCTTAGAGGGCACTATGGTGTTGAATGCTGAGCTGTAGTCAATTAATAGCATTCTCACGTAGGTGTTCCTCTTGTCCAGGTGGGAAAGGGCAGTGTGGAGTGCAATAGAGATTGCATCATCTGTGGATCTGTTGGGGCGGTATGCAAATTGGAGTGGGTCTAGGGTTTCTGGGATAATGCTGTTGATGTGAGCCATGACCAGCCTTTCAAAGCACTTCATGGCTACAGACGTCAGTGCTACGGGTCGGTAGTCATTTAGGCAGGTTATCTTAGAGTCCTTGGGCACGGGGACTATGGTGGTCTGCTTGAAACATGTTGGTATTACAGACTCAGTCAGGGACATGTTGAAAATGTCAGTGAAGACACTTGCCAGTTGGTCAGCACATGCTCGGAGTACACGTCCTGGTAATCCGTCTGGCCCTGCGGCCTGTGAATGTTGACCTGCTTAAAAGTCTTACTCACATCGGCTACGGAGAGCGTGATCACATAGTCATCCGGAACAGCTGGTGCTCTCATGCATGCTTCAGTGTTGCTTGCCTCGAAGCGAGCATAGAAGTGGTTTAGCTCGTCTGGTAGGCTTGTGTCACTGGGCAGCTGTGTTCTACCAGCTATCTCCCCTAGAGTAGCCATTAAATACTCTGCTCCCTTTTGTTCCCTTCTTACTCTATCCTGTCTACTATTCTGCTCATGATGGATTGCATATCTCCTGACCTCGGCTAACGATGTAGTTCCCCATCCCACTAAAGTTCTCTTAATATTCCTGCTTATTTCTGGTCTCATTCCACTAAGGAATGCTATTTTTAACTGCTGATGGTACGGAGTATCATTACCTTGCCCTTGGGGAGGCTCAGGTATCCCACTATTTGCGTTAAATACATTTCTCAGTCTCTCTAAGTATTGGCTGATGGTCTCACTGTCTTCCTGTTTACATTCATGTACTTTGGAGAAGTCAGCATGTCGATGGTAATGTTCCCTTAAATTATTACACAATTCAGTTATTTTCCCAACATATTGCCCATCATCTGCCCATGGTAGGACTGCTCCATTGGCATCCCCTGAAACCCACTGCCCCCGAACAGCTGCCCAATCTTTCCCAACTAGGGTTCTGACTGCCCTTTCAATTTCCCCTGTGTTTAGCTTAAAGCTTGCTGCTAGACTCTCCAAATCCCTCCTGAACCCCTCTATTCCTGTCTTAGGGTGCACTACACCCTCTACAGCTCTCACTACATCTCGCTGTGTCCATGCCCTATATACATCCAGTGTGTCTGGTGCATGCTCCTCCCCAGCCCTTGGGTTTGGCAAGGCTATCAAAGGGTACTGGTCATCCCCTGTGTCATCATCTACCCACTCTTTCTTCCCTGGCTTATTGTAGTTTTCTAATCTTTTTAACTCCCTGTTCTTAAACTCTCTGTGTTTACTTTCTCTCGCTTTTCCTGCCTCTTTCTCTCTATCCAATTCTACCCTTAACCTGACTACCTCCTGTTGTAAAACTTCCCCCTCTTTGTTCTCTTCACTGGCCTCTTTACTCTGCCCCCCGTCTTCCCGCCCTTCCAACATTCCGGCTTGGCCGTCATATGGTGGGGGAAGGACGGGGATCACCCCTAATCTTCTTTTACACATGACAACGGTGTCATCTGGGCTTTCTTTCCAAGCTTGCTCTACCAACTCTGGATATAACCTCTTTGCTCTGGGGGAGGTCCTGAAACTTCCTTTTTCTGTATATCCCTTTCTCTCTGCATCTCTAACTTTTTTTTATTTTCTCCTTCCTCTCTCCTTCGCGCTTCAAAAAGCCATACCCTCGCTGTCTCTAGCCCCTCCGCTCACTGTTTTTTAACATTTGCTCCACAGTTGATATGCATTTGCGTAATCATATTTTCTAACTTTGCAACATCGAGATGCCCAATAAATCCATACCTCTTCTCCCAAATGGATCCATAAAACATATTTCTTCGATCCCTCCCTAACATATATCTTTCATCTCCCGTTAATTCTCGGACTTGTTTAGAAGATGTCTTTCCCATGGTGGAACAATAAGAAATCCCCCCCCCCCCCTTTTTGTTTTTTAAATAATTCACTCCCGAATTATTTTCGTAGGAGCTAATCTCTTAGTGCGCCTCTTGCTTTTGTAATTAACCCTTTAAAATTATTTAACCCCTAACCCAGAGTTTCTATTTAAAACTCCGGTTTCATGAAAAGAGTAAGTTACCCAATTTTCCTCACGCGACTTATTTTTTTCTCCACCCCTGAAATAATGATTACGTCTCCCGATGGATTAAGTCTCACACATATACGACATTATACAATCATTTGCTAAACTTGTTTGCAAAGTTCTAGCAAATCCCCAGTCGTATATGCTACTCCCGACACATCCCTCTCACACGATGATAATTATTTCCCTGTTTATACTGTCATACTGCAATTCGTACAATGACAATATTAACTAGTTTACATTTGTGATTGCAATTCACTCCATGTCATTTTGGACTAGTTTATTTTTGTAATAGCTATTTACCTAGGATCAATTGCGGACCCTTCCTGTCGTAATAATTATTACCTTCTTTGAGATTTTGGTAACCTGTCTGCCCTTCACAAGAATTCCTATTCTTATACAAGTTCAAATAATTTCACCAAAATCCATGAATAAAACTACTGACCTTTTCCTTGTAGTTTGGATTCAAATAATTTTTCAAACTCGTTAACGTCTTTATCGTTCATAAAGAGTAATCACCGGCCTGTTTATAACCTTAACGTCGAAGGCCAGGACTATTCTCCACGGATGCAATCACCCGGCCGTGCACGGATTTCGGTGTCTTTAGAACGATAAAGATGTATTAAGATCCGGCTCGAAGGACCAATCTGTCATGTGAATTTCTATCTCTAATTCAACCTAAGCTTGAATCATTACCAGAGGTTGTAAAGCTCTGGTTTTAATCATCAATGATTCAAGGTCCACAATCCACAAGTAATTATCGGTATATTTATTCATGGAGAGCTCTGGTCAAAAACACAAACATACTGTTTTTATACCCCTTGACAAACAAAGGCACTATGCTCCTCCCACCTTTAGGTGGCTTTCTTAAAACAGTTCCCGCCTTCTTCTTTACCCTTGAATGTTTAGTAATGTTAGTGGGTTGACACTACATGATCATTCGAATATCGTATACACATTTCTACTGTATTTGGGGTGAAATCTTTTAGTCATTATTTTTAATACACAAATTAATCTATCAGTTTCAGATGTCAATGCAGTTTCCACTGTGTACTGTTACCTACAGATCTTTTGCATATACACATATGGATCTCTTGAATTCAGCAATTTATCAGCCATGTCCTACAACAGGTACCTTGCTTTATGTTATCCACTACAGTATAACGTCATCATGACACCCAACAGGGTGTGTATTTTAATTTGTGTAATATATACTGTTATACTCTTTTGCAAAATTCCTCATAACACTGTCTTTAACTATTCGTTTGCAATTGTGTGGAAACGTAATAGACAAAGTGTATTGTGACAACTACCTGGTAGTGAAACTTGCCTGTTCAACTTCCGACATGACAGTTAATAACATCTATGGACTCTACAGTATTGTATTTGTATTTATTATGGATCCCCATTAGCTGCTCCCAAGACAGCAGCTACTCTTCCTGTGGTCCAGCAAAAATTAAGGCAGATAGGTCCCCTGTAGCTCAGTTGGTAGAGCATGGCGCTTGCAACGCCAGGGTTGTGGGTTCGTTTCCCACGGGGGGCCAGTATGAAAAATGTATGCACTCACTAACTGTAAGTCGCTCTGGATAAGAGCGTCTGCTAAATGACAAAAATTTTACAATTTTACAATAGATTTCACAATACATTAAGTGTGTGCCCTCCAGCCACTACTATACTACAACACACAATCAAGGTGTATGTGTGTGTATAGTGTGTATGTTATGTGTGTTTGTATGTGTGTGTTTGTACCTGTGTGTATGACTCTTCACAGTCCTCGCTGTTCCATAAGGTGTTTTTTAAAATCAGATTTTACTGCTTGCGTGAGTTACTTGATGTGGAATAGAGTTCCATGTAGCCATGGCTCTATGTACTACTGTGCACCTCCCATAGTCTGTTCTGGACTTGGGGACTGTGAAGAGACCTCTGGTGGCATTTCTTGTGGGGTATGCATGGGTGTCTGAGCTGTGTGCTAGTAGTTTAAACAGACAGCTCGGTTCATTCAACATGTCAATACTTCTTACAGAAGCAAGTAGTGATGAAGTTAATCTCTCCTCTACTTTGAGCCATGAGAGATTGACATGCAAATTATTAATGTTAGCTATACATGTACATTTAAGGGCCAGCCGTGCTGTCGTGTTCTGGGCCAGTTGTACATTTCCCAAGTCCCTCTTTGTGGCACCTGACCACACGGCTGGGCAGTAGTCCAGGTGCGACAAAACTAGGGCCTGTAGGACCTGCCTTGTTGATATTGTTGTTAAGAAGGCAGAGCAGTGCTTTATTATGGACAGACCTCTCCCGTCCTTAGCTACTGTTGCATCAATATGTTTTGACCATAACAGTTTACAATCCAGGGTTACTCCAAGCAGTTTAGTCTCCTCAACTTGCTCAATTTCCACATTATTCATTACAATATTTAGTTGAGGTTTAGGGTTCAGTGAATGATTTGTCCCAAATACAATAATTTTAGTTTTAGAAATATTTAGGACTAATATACAGCTCTGGAAAAAATTAAGAGACCACTGCAAAAATATAACTTTCTCTGGTTTTACTATTTATAGGTATGTGTTTTGGTGAAATTAACATTTTTGTTTTATTCTATAAACTACTGACAACATTTCTCCCAAATTCCAAATAAAAATATTGTCATTTAGAGCATTTATTTGCAGAAAATGACAACTGGTCAAAATAACCAAAAATATGTGTTGTCAGACCTCGAATAATGCAAAGAAAATAAGTTCATGTTCATTTTTAAACAACACAATACTAATGTTTTAACTTAGGAAGAGTTCAGAAATCAATATTTGGTGGAATAAATCTGATTTTCAATCACAGCTTTCATGCGTCTTGGCATGCTCTCCACCAGTCTTTCTCATTGATGTTGGGTGACTTTATGCCACTCCTGGCGCAGAAATTCAAGCAGCTCGGCTTTGTTTGATGGCTTGTGACCATCCATCTTCCTCTTGATCACATTCCAGAAGTTTTCAATGGGGTTCAGGTCTGGAGATTGGGCTGGCCATGATTGATCTGGTGGTCCTCCATCCACACCTTGATTGACCTGGCTGTGTGGCATGGCGCATTGTCCTGCTGGAAAAAGTTTTCTTCCAGGACAACCTTGTACGTGGCTTGATTCATGTGTCCTTCACAAAGACAAATCTGCCCGATTCCAGCCTTGCTGAAGCACCCCCAGATCATCACCGATCCTCCACCAAATTTCACAGTGGGTGCGAGACACTGTGGCTTGTAGGCTCTCCAGGTCTCCGTCTAACCATTAGACGACCAGGTGTTGGGCAAAGCTGAAAATTGGACTCATCAGAGAAGATGACCTTACTCCAGTCCTCTACGGTCAAATCCTTATGGTTTTTCGCAAACCTCAGCCTGGCTTTTCTTTGCTTCTCATTGATGAAGGGCTTTTTTCTAGCTTTGCACGACTTCAGCCCTGCCCCTAGGAGCCTGTTTCGAACCGTCCTCGCCGTGCACTTCACCCCAGCTGCCATTTGCCATTCTTTTTGTAGGTCACTTGATGTCATCCTACGGTTGTTGAGTGACATTCAAATGAGTTGGCGGTCATCCCGGTCAGTAGAGAGTTGTTTTCGCCCTCTGCCGGTCTGTAGCTTTGTTGTCCCCAATGTCTGCTGCTTGACCTTGTTCTTCTGAACCGCCGTCTTTGACATTTTAAGGATGGAAGCAACCTGACGCTTACTGTATCCCTCTGCCAGTAAAGACAGAATTGAACCCTTCTTTTCCTCACTCAAAACTTTCCTTTTCAACTCTTTTGGCATGGTTAATAGTTATTTTTTGATTAATCCAGCTGGTCCTATTGCAAGAGGATAGTGATGACCACAGCAGTGGTTTTTATACTTTTCCTCGTTAAATAAGATTTGGTTCAGATGATCACCTAATCAGTACCTAATTCGGTAGAATGAGGTGTGCCTGTGTTGGAATTCAACAGACACTGGAATGGAATGGCTGTCATACATGTAGAGATGCTGATTTAAGAAAAATTTGCAGTGGTCTCTTAATTTTTTCCAGAGCTGTATTTCTTGCCACCCATTCTGAAATGGACTGCAGCTCTTTATTAAGTGTTGTAGTGACTTCACTCGCTGTAGTAGCTGACGTGTATAGTGTTGAGTCATCCACATACGTAGACACACAGGCTTTACCCAAAGCCAGTGGCAGGTCATTAATAAAGATTGAAAAAAGTAAGGGGCCGACACAGCTTCCCTGGGGAATGCCTGATTCTACCTGGATTATGTTGGAGAGGCTAAAATTAAAGAACGCCCACTGTGTTCTGTTAGACAGTTAACTCTCAATTCACAATATAGCAAGGGATGTAAAGTTTTTCCAGCACCATGCTATGATTGATAATGTCAAAAGCCGCACTGGAGTCTAGCAAAACAGCTCCCACAATCTGTCTAGAATCTGGATGCATGTCATGTTTTCTGAGGGCCCACTGTTCAATGTAGCATGATATCTGTGTGCCAGCTATCTGACAGCTACCTTTCTTGGGATAAGGCATCTTGTTTGTCCAGGGTCACTGTGTGTGAGATATGTTTGACCCAAATAATCCAGTTAGGGTCATGAAGGATTTATAAGACACATTGGTCAATGTATTCCATCCATCCTGTAAAAGTATGAAAAAAAAGCTGCAGGGTGCCATTTGGGACGCACACCTTCTGTCATCCCACCTGGGAGTTAGTTCCTGAAAGTTTACTGTAGGCCCAGAGTAATAATAAGGGTCCTCACTTTTACCTGAGCAGGAAAAGCTCTGGGCCTAGGTTTTAGACTATAGCTCCCACCAAAACTCCTACGTAACGGTTAATGAATGCGCTGATAGCATTGCTTGCCCAGCCCATTGGTGATGTCGTATACTTCTTCTACATTGTAGAGTACCAGACTAGAGGGTCCCCACACATACATTGTTTTAACAGGATCTAAGGCCACTCACACAGCCTGTTCAATAACATTAAAGATGTGTATTCTTCTGATGTGCTGCACTATCCTACCAAACTACTCTCTTTATTTAAGAATGTCCCTCTGACCATTTGTACTGTAACAGCTTTGCATCCATCCCCCGCCTTGCCCCAACCTGGGCTCGAACCAGGGACCCTCTGAACATATCAACAACCATCACCCATGAAGCATTGTTACCACAAAAGCCACAGCCCTTGCAGAGCAAGAGGAACAATTTAATTATTGGTCTCAGAGAGAGTGATGTGACCGATTAAATGCTAGCGTGCACCGCCAACTAGCTAGCCATTTCACATCAACAAGACATGCCCTGTTTAATCTACTATTCTCTATGAATTACTGTAGTTTGTATAGAATTTAAGAAAGGCATTTGAACACCTTGAAGGTATCTGTTTTTCTCTATATGGTTTCCTTGACTCTGAAAATATAGAATTTTCCCCAGGTATTGGTGAGCATTTGCATACCACACCATGGCAAACACTTTTTTTTGATCTCACAAGTATAAGAATCAAGTGAGGAGCTTAGTTTAAGCAGTTCAACATGGATTAGAAATGGTCGGTCTACATTTTGGATTTAGCATACTTTGAATGTAATAAATAATATGAGTGCAGGATACAAAGATATTAATTATGTTATCAGGACAATAGGAAAAACCATCTATATTGGTGAGTATAGATGTGGGCAAATCTATCACTGTAACAAGAACAGGTAAAGGAATTATCAATTTAGGCTGTCTGTTCTTTGTGATTTCATTGTTTTAACTTATATTTAAGCTACAGTACTATAGAGGATTGTCTACTCTTCTTCAACTATTGACAGCACATCTTCACCAAGTCCCAGGACCATGGAGAACTCTACTCACTTCAAGGTCTTTAGGCTTGCTGCATACGGTGATATCAGACAAATGAAGTATTTCTACTTTGCTGTAGTAACTGTATTATATTTTGTCATCATTCTTGCCAATGCTTTCCTTATTGGAGTTATCTGCATTGAAAGAAGCCTTCATGAATCCATGTACAGTGGGGGAAAAAAAGTATTTAGTCAGCCACCAATTGTGCAAGTTCTCCCACTTAAAAAGATGAGAGAGGCCTGTAATTTTCATCATAGGTACACGTCAACTATGACAGACAAATTGAGAGTTTTTTCCTCCAGAAAATCACATTGTAGGATTTTTAATTAATTTATTTGCAAATTATGGTGGAAAATAAGTATTTGGTCACCTACAAACAAGCAAGATTTCTGGCTCTCACAGACCTGTAACTTCTTCTTTAAGAGGCTCCTCTGTCCTCCACTCGTTACCTGTATTAATGGCACCTGTTTGAACTTGTTATCAGTATAAAGGACACCTGTCCACAACCTCAAACAGTCACACTCCAAACTCCACTATGGCCAAGACCAAAGAGCTGTCAAAGGACACCAGAAACAAAATTGTAGACCTGCACCAGGCTGGGAAGACTGAATCTGCAATAGGTAAGCAGCTTGGTTTGAATAAATCAACTGTGGGAGTAATTATTAGGAAATGGAAGACATACAAGAAAAAAAGTATTTAGTCAGCCACCAATTGTGCAAGTTCTCCCACTTAAAAAGATGAGAGAGGCCTGTAATTTTCATCATAGGTACACATCAACTATGACAGACAAAATGAGAAAAAATATCCAGAAAATCACATTGTAGGATTTGTAATGAATTTATTTGCAAATTATGGTGGAAAATAAGTATTTGGTCAATAACAAGTTTCTCAATACTTTGTTATACACCCTTTGTTGGCAATGACACAGGTCAAACGTTTTCTGTAAGTCTTCACAAGGTTTTCACACACTGTTGCTGGTATTTTGGCCCATTCCTCCATGCAGATCTCCTCTAGAACAGTGATGTTTTGGGGCTGTCGCTGGGCAACACGGACTTTCAACTCCCTCCAAAGATTTTCTATGGGGTTGAGATCTGGAGACTGGCTAGGCCACTCCAGGACCTTGAAATGCTTCTTACGAAGCCACTCCTTCGTTGCCCGGGCGGTGTGTTTGGGATCATTGTCATGCTGAAAGCCCCAGCCACGTTTCATCTTCAATGCCCTTGCTGATGGAAGGAGGTTTTCACTCAAAATCTCACGATACATGGCCCCATTCATTCTTTCCTTTACACGGATCAGTCGTCCTGGTCCCTTTTGCAGAAAAACAGCCCCAAAGCATGATGTTTCCACCCCCATGCTTCACAGTAGGTATGGTGTTCTTTGGATGCAACTCAGCATTCTTTGTCCTCCAAACACGACGAGTTGAGTTTTTACCAAAAAGTTATATTTTGGTTTCATCTGACCATATGACATTCTCCCAATCCTCTTCTGGATCATCCAAAGGCACTCTAGCAAACTTCAGACGGGCCTGGACATGTACTGGCTTAAGCAGGGGGACACGTCTGGCACTGCAGGATTTGAGTCCCTGGCGGCGTAGTGTGTTACTTATGGTAGGCTTTGTTACTTTGGTCCCAGCTCTCTGCAGGTCATTCACTAGGTCCCCCCGTGTGGTTCTGGGATTTTTGCTCACCGTTCTTGGGATCATTTTGACCCCACGGGGTGAGATCTTGCGTGGAGCCCCAGATCGAGGGAGATTATCAGTGGTCTTGTATGTCTTCCATTTCCTAATAATTACTCCCACAGTTGATTTCTTCAAACCAAGCTGCTTACCTATTGCAGATTCAGTCTTCCCAGCCTGGTGCAGGTCTACAATTTTGTTTCTGGTGTCCTTTGACAGCTCTTTGGTCTTGGCCATAGTGGAGTTTGGAGTGTGACTGTTTGAGGTTGTGGACAGGTGTCTTTTATACTATATAACAAGTTCAAACAGGTGCCATTAATACAGGTAACGAGTGGAGGACAGAGGAGCCTCTTAAAGAAGAAGTTACAGGTCTGTGAGAGCCAGAAATCTTGCTTGTTTGTAGGTGACCAAATACTTATTTTCCACCATAATTTGCAAATAAATTAATTAAAAATCCTACAATGTGATTTTCTGGAGGAAAAAAATCTCAATTTGTCTGTCATAGTTGACGTGTACCTATGATGAAAATTACAGGCCTCTCTCATCTTTTTAAGTGGGAGAACTTGCACAATTGGTGGCTGACTAAATACTTTTTTCCCTCACTGTATACGCAGCAGCATACAAGACATATTTGGACTCACCTTGTTGTGATGTGCTCACTTGAACAGGAAGGTGGCGCAGCGGTCCTTCGTGGGCAAATTTTGTCATCAAACTTTGTCATCAAAGTCTGGCATTCTCTGGATTTATGGTGCTTTCAAGACAACTGGGGAACTCTGAAAAAAACAAGGTTGAATCATGATACAGGTGCATGATAATGGTCCATTCTAAATCAAAACAAATGTCACACATATATAATTTAGTATATGTAAAGACAAGATTAAATCAAGAATAGTCTGATGGGAGAAAATATAAGCCTATCACTTGTGAAATATATATTATCACTTGTGAATGATGCCTTTTTTTGTGACTTTTTCTAATCATAGTTGCACACCTCATGTAGCCTAGCCCATAGGCCTATATGTTTTAATAAGGTTTGTATCACAACTAAAGGGCCAAATAACTTCTTAAAATTAAGCACATAAATCCGCTTTACAAGGGGTGTAGAGCCTAACTGGCATACATAAGCAGCTGTTTCAAGTTTGGGGAAGATAATTTTCACCATAAAAATGCACCTTTATAATTAAAGCATTACATGCATAATTGCATTTGCGGTCACTTTTGATAATGGTGTTTTCCACTAATGGAACATTCGCACTTATATCCTACTACCATGTGTGCATTGCTGCGCTTATAATGTGAAGAAATAGCCTAATAGTTTATTAACATTTAAAGCTAAACGTTCTGATCTGTTGTGTCAGCCACATTGCATAAAAAAGGTTTTTTGATGCTAGTGGTTGTATTAATTTGGGATCTATCACATCCCACAACTGTCCCAGACTATGTTTGGAATATTTATTTCTTGCACAGAATAGAATAGGTCGACTTTTGTACTATGGGGGATAGTAGATTGACATAGGCTAGTGCCTTTGCTGTTCATCAGTACTACTCATCTTGTTGGCTGACGAAAAGTACATGTTGACAGTTCTTCTAATATCTTCAATATGCACCTCGGAATTGGATAAGGATGCGTGCAGTTGCGTCCCCGATGTGTCTGTCTTCACTTGTAGCCTATGAGAAAGACCCGATCACGTGATGGAGAGCCATGTGAGTGAGAGGCGCTTTGGATTGCGCAGCACTCTCTGGGAGAAGGGCACAATGCTGCTCCGGGCCGCAAAAGGCATGGATTGTTTTAGGGTACATTACGGCCACAAAGGGGACGCCACCATGAAATTCGAGGCATTATCAAGTGCTTGTCAAATTGTAATGGAGAGACTATTGAAGTGTGTACAGCCTGCGCAAAAAACTAAGCAGAGCTCATGCCTTTCAAGGGACTTTTTTCAAATCATCATTAGAGTCTCATCATGCAGCCTTACAATGTATTAAACATCTAAACATATAGCCCAACATTTGAACAACTGAAGTTGCATTAATAACTCTAAATTTAGCATATAGGAGTACCTATTTCTTTGTTAACCGCTCAACACAGAATAGCTGCATGTGCACACTCCCTCAAATCGTTTGGAGAAAATATTTATATTTTATTCAGCTTTGTTCAGTTGTATTCTTCATACTATAAAATTATATAAAATAATGCAATGGAATTATAAGCTAATCTTGTCTGCTAAATAAACTAGTGTAGCCCACAGCCATTTGGCATAGCCACATCAGGACCTAACATCAGGACAACTCAGTATGTTATTCTGTTCTTCTGAAATATATTACATTTTCTTCATATCATGCTTCTTTAGACCTGTCTAAAATAAATAATGGATTTATTGTGATGGTGTAGGCTATATTATATGGATTTATTATACTTTTTTAAATGGCTTGTAGACTATGTGTGGAAGCCAGGAGATGCTAAATGTGTTTATGTTAATTAACGGTCAATTACCGTGAGACCGACAGTTATTTGCTTGACAATCACCGGCTGACTAAATTCACACCCCTCTCAACCTCCTCTCTCTCTCTGTGTGCCTCTTCGGGACCACAGTGAGGACATGGCTCTATGAAGAGGTTGTTCGGTTACCAGGGGCCTCCTTGCTCTTCCAACCGACTCGGGCGCCTCTCAATATGGCAGTTGGCTCCGGCCCCTACCTCGTTGAATAGCAGTTCTATTCCAAGCTGCTGCTTTTCCACTTCCATTGACAGATGTACACAATTGAAACGTACTGAATGGAGAGGAGGACAATGTAATGAAAATATGGTGTGAAGCTCCATCAGTCTGGTATTCAGCCTGAGCATCCTGTATGTGTCTCTCTCTCTCTCTCTCCCCACAGCCTGAACACCCTGTCTGTCTCTCTACAGCCACAGTGTCCTGTCTGAGGGCAGCATCAGGGAGGAGGACTCCCCAGGTCAACCTGGCCGCAGCAACAGCAGCACCTTCCCAGCCCCAGGGGAGAGGAGGGGAGAGGGGATGCGACTCTCTGTGCCAGCCAGCATGCAGAGGAGTATCCAGCAGTACAGACAGGACCACGAGGCCTACCTCCGCCTGGTAGCCCACAATGCTGTGGGCAGCTTCAACCCCTGGGCTGTTGCAGATAGGTGAGATGGACTAACAAATGGCACTACTTTTGACCAGGGACCTATGGGTACAGTCTTACTAGTGCCATTTGAGACGCAGCCTAGCAGTACAGGCACAACTATAATACTTTTCAATGTTTCACTTTCTCAAATGCAAATGTTACTGCTTGGGTTTGTTGTCCCCTAAGCCACCTCTACAGATTTGTCTTATTTGCTACCCAGTTATGAATGACACCGTGTGTAGGAGGATGGATTATTCACCTGGCTACACAACTCTTTCCCAAACATTGTGCTCTTTGCTTATTCAAACATTAGGCCCAGTGTTTGACTAGTTGTGGGGTGCATGTGACTGCATGGTTTAGCATACTGCGCTACAGTATCTGGTCTCTGGAGTTCACAGTTGTTATTCTAGCCCACCAATACATTTGCATATTTAAATAATTATTAAGTTGGTGCAATGCAGAGAATCCCCCTTGTCTCTATGAGCATACTGAATGCATTAGTGTGATGGATCAGAAACGCATCATATTCAGACATTTCTAAGAGAAGCAGATGTAATTGAATAATCTCGCAATTTTTCTTAACTGTACCAAAGGGCAGATACTCAGGTCTGGCATTTGGAGATGCCTCTCTCTCCTCTCACCATATTCGTGTGTGGGAGTGTGAATTGCTGCAAAAGAAGTGAGTGAAGAAAACCAACCCTGCCAGCCCGAGGGAGAACTACTATTGTTGCCTCGTTACTTTTAGAGAGAGAGAGAGATGACAGGAGAGACAATCATATGCCATCCTCTTGAGCTATGCATCTGAACTTTGAATGTGGGGAACTCCTATTTTTCATTTTGTGGGGGAGGGAGGTTGTTTTAGAGGGACCAGTCCAATTACTCCAGTATCAAGGAAAATATGGTGGAAAATGCCACGTCAATTAGCCTGCAATTCTCACTCATCAGAGTCAGATGTTGTTAATAAGCTGCCCATACCAGTCAGTGTGTGGTGTGGTCCCTGATGTGTGCTCCCTCCCTCTGTCTGATTTAAAAAGACTAAGGAAGAACAAACTTGTATTTTTTGCATGTGCACCCTTAAAATACTTTTTTTGGTAAGCACACAAGCTTCTATACAACTTTATTTTTTTGTTTAGTTCAGGGACTCCTTACATTTCCTTTTCCTTCTGCTCCCAGTCTGGCAGAGGAGCTTATGTCTGAGGTCCTGGCTGACGTTGCAGCAGAGTTCCAGGACGTCTGTGAGGAGTATGCAGAGGCTGTCTTCACCTCCGAGTTCCTTCAACCAATCACGTCACCTCCTGCTTCAGTTCCACCGTTAGACAGCCAATAGACCTCTTCCTCTTCACGGACATTGGGCGAGTTAGGTTTGCATCGCCAGGTGTACTGCGTAGGTGGATATTTCAATTCAGGACCAACGGAATGGTCAAAAATGTGCAAACTCCGCCCACCCCGGCCACCGGGCGATGTAGAACGAGCTTGCCTATTCTTTAGCTTTTAGCCAGCTAATGAGATTTCAGTTTTGACTGGGTTAATGTTTATATATATATTTATTTGTGTTAAATACTGCGTGATGCATCGGTTTTTACTAAAATGGTGAAAGAACTGTGAAAAAAAAGGATAATTGGAAAACATCCTGATTGCATTGATGTGACAACATTCAGAATAGATTCAGAATAGAATGGAACAAACGCAATGCAGATTATTCCTATTTGGCAGGTTCCTTTCTGTAGTTCTTACAGAGGGATGGGTGAATTCCGTTGGGAAAGTTAGTTTTGAAAAGCTTAGAGAGAACATTATGACATTACAGAGGATTAGAAGATTATGTCTCCCCTCTTTCCATATATAAACCTCTCCCAGAGGATTACTCACGCTTTCCATTTCCACATTGAAACATGGAAGTAAATTAATTGTTTGGGGAATTGACAATAGGGGGAGAGCAAGCCAAGGGCACGATTCATTGAGTAACAGGAAATCCGGATAGTATATTGCATTCATTGAAATTGTGTGCTTCACTTGCTATGGCATGCACCAAATACTGTATGTTAGCCAAATGAGTCATTTTAAATTCAATGAGAGAGCATATATCATGAGTGCACATTGGATGAGGGAGCCTTTACTGGTGTGGCGGATGTTCTCAGGCCCCGGAGAGAGACTTGAAAGCAGCTGTGAAGGAGGAGAGAGACACATTCAGATGTTGAGTTGGCCCCTAGGGGAACTGACTGTGGCAGGGGACACAGAGTGACTGAGTGAATTAGCTCACTCTGAATCAGACCCTCTTTCTCTCCGCCAACTGTGTTTTGTGTGGGTGTCTGAATACATGCAGGCTTACACAGGCTTATGCACGTACACATGCCTCACTCTCACAGTTCTGTTTCATCCCAGAGCTCTACACAAATTGGAGTCTAGGAGCCATCGCAGCATTATAATAGGAGTTTTTGAATTGAAGAATACTTGAAATTGAAAACTAATATTGTTTGTCTGTGAGATTCAGAATGGCTAATTTCGAATTATTTTTCATTGTCATGGTGCTGAATGCTGTCTTTTAATACCTAGGTTGTGAATGTGCCACCTCCCGCCCCAGACAGCCAACAAAGACTCATCACAGAAATGTATTATCAACACAATTAACAAACAGAACAACAAGATCTCTGTCTATGATCTATTTTGAACATAATGAAATTGGTTTTGTGTGCTTTGATGCATTTTCTTATTGTGATGTTTTATGGCACATTCGTGGCAGACTGTTTTATACTGATGCCCAAAGTTTATTTTGTAATAACCTTTTACTGGTACAATTTTAGGTTTTATTTTGTCAAAATGAGGTATTAGGTGATTCACTTGATAACCTTAATGATATCAGTATTATAACATATTTTTTAAATGAGATGTATCTTGCTTTATCAATGGGAACTACAGCCACCCAGATACAGGACTGGGTCTCCTTTTCCACTGTTCTAATGGTGAAAATGGCCTGTCCCTACAGTATGTTAGCCAGTATAATTATCCTTGTCAAAGACAGAATTCATGTGACCATGAATATTGACTATTCATGATAATATGAATTCTGTGGTACACACAGTGACTAATTTTGAGGCAATAATGTCCATTCAGGCTGGATAGAATCATTTTAGGTTTCCCTCAGGGACAGTTCAGCTGATGGCTGGCACTTTTCAAAATTCTTTGAAAATTGGATATGATCTTCACCCAAGTGAGATCATTTTTCTCTCTATAGGACCCATATGGACATATTTACCTATTTACAGAACCAGTGATATTCTGTTACTCTGAACAACTACTGAAGAGATTGTAGTAGTTAGAGCCATGCTCTGGGTGTGGATATGGAAGAGGATTGCAGCTGCTCCAGTTGAGAAATTGATCAGCACAGTATGTGCTCTCCCTGGGCTGTGATCTCCCTGACGTCATCATATAGTCTGACCTATAAAATCTCTGCATCAGCAACGAGAGAGAAACAACCTTGTTTCCCCCTCAATACAAGGCTGTGGGTAATCTTAAAGCAGTGGCAGTCAGGGCTAGTTATCAAATGTGAAACACTTATCCATGGTTAGAATTTGAAGATGTATTGAAAGCTAAGTCTGTGTGGATGGCTAAACGGCAAAAGGTATTTATTTCAGACTTGAGGTGCAACGTTCATTGTTGTTAGTAGACTATCTGCACATGGGTTCATCTCTTGGCTGCTTTTCTGCTAGAACCTACTGACCCTCACTCTGGAGCAGCCCAATGTCTCTTATGACAGACTGGTACAGAAATGGGACAAATCCAGTAGTGCAGAAAGACGATTGGTTCTGAGTGCTGAGATCAGGTGCTTTGAGTTGCACCCCCTTATGCCCTCAGGCATGGACTCTACAAGGTGTTGAAAGCGTTCCACAGGGATGCTGGCCCATGCTGACTCCAATGCTTCCCACAGTTGTGCCATGTTGGCTGCATGTCCTTTGGGTGGTGGACCATTCTTGATACACACGGGAAACATTTGAGTGTGAAAATACCCAGCAGCGTTACAGTTCTTGACACACTCCAACCAGTGCTCCTTGCAGCTACTACCATACCCTGTTCAAAGACACTTAAATATTTTGTCTTTCCCATTCACCCTCTGAATAGCACACATACACAATATGTCTCAATTGTCTCAAGGCTTAAAAATCCTTCTTTAACCTGTCTCCTCCCCTCCATCTACACTGATTTAAGTGGATTTAACAGGTGACCTCAATAAGGGATCATAGCTTTTACCTGGTCAGTCTATGTCATGGAAAGAGCAGGTGTTCTTAATGTTTTGTACACTCATTGTATGTCTAGTGCTGTACCTCAGTGGGCTAAATCCAGTTTGTTGATACTGACAGGCAAGTCTTCCATCCTATGACTGTTTGAGGGCTCCCTTAATGTCTTACTGGAGTAAACCCTAAGGGCTAGAACAATGATTTTCAGCCTTGATGGAAACCAACAAGCGTAACGTGATAAACATCCATCCACCACCAGCCTTTGCCTTCCTACTGATTCTCTGTCTGTTTGCTTTTTGTTTGTTTACTTCGGAACAATATTGTGTGCTTGTTTTCAAAATGCTTATTGTGTTTGATAAACCATGTATTTATATTTGTTTTTGAATAAACCATTTTTAATGAACAACCCATGCTGTATCCTCAGGGGGGGGGGGGGGGGTAGCAAGGGAACTGTGCTTCTGTAGAGGTAGGGGAGCTAGCAGGCCAGAGGTGGATGAACGTAGTGCCCTCGTTTGGGTGTAGGGTCTGATCAGAGCCTGAAGGTAAGGTGGTGCCGTTCCCCTCACAGCTCCGTAGGCAAGCACCATGGTCTTGTAGTAGATGCGAGCCTCAACTGGAAGCCAATAGAGTGTGCGGAGGAGCGGGGTGACATGAGAGAACTTGGGAAGTTTGAACACAAGACGGGCTGCGGCGTTCTGGATAAGTTGGGATAAGTTGTAGGGGTTTAATGGCACAGGCTGGGAGCCCAGCCAACAGCGAGTTGCAGTAATCCAGACGGGAGGATTAGGACCTGTGCCGCTTTCTGTGTAAGGTAGGGTCGTACTCTGCGAATGTTGTAGAGCATGAACCTGCAGGATCGGGTCACCGCTTTGATGTTAGCAGAGAACGACAGGGTGTTGTCCAGGGTCATGCCAAGGTTCTTTGCACTCTGAGAGGAGGACACAATGTAGTTGTCAACCGTGATGGCGAGATCATGGAGCGGGCAGTCCTTCCCAGGGAGGAAGAGGAGCTCCGTCTTGCCAAGGTTCAGCTTGAGGTGGTGATCCGACATCCACACTGATATGTCTGCCAGACATGCAGAGATGCGATTCGACACCTGGTTATCAGAAGGGGGAAAGGAGAAAATTAATTGTGTGTCGTCTGCGTAGCAATGATAGGAGAGACCATGTGAGGATATGACAGAGCCAAGTGACTTGGTGTATAGAGAGAATAGGAGAGGGCCTAGAACTGAGCCCTGGGGGACACCAGTGGTGAGAGCACGTGGTGCGGAGACAGATTCTCGCCACGCCACCTGGTAGGAGCGACCTGTCAGGTAGGATGCAATCCAAGAGTGAGCAGCGCCGGAGAGGCCCAACTCGGAGAGGGTGGAGAGGAGGATCTGATGGTTCACAGTATCAAAGGCAGCGGATAGGTCTAGAAGGATAAGAGCAGAGAGAGTTAGCTTTAGCAGTGCGGAGAGCCTCCGTGACACAGAGAAGAGCAGTCTCAGTTGAATGACCAGTCTTGAAACCTGACTGGTTTGGATCAAGAAGGTCATTCTGAGAGAGATAACAGGAAAGTTGGCTAGAGACGGCACGCACAAGAGTTTTGGAGAGAAAAGAAAGAAGGGATACTGGTCTTTAGTTGTTGACATCGGAGGGATCGAGTGTAGGTTTTTTGAGGAGGGGTGCAACTCTCGCTCTCTTGAAGACGGAAGGGACATGGCCAGCGGTTAAGGATGAGTTGATGAGCGAGGTGATGTAAGGGAGAAGGTCTCCGGAAATGGTCTGGAGAAGAGAGGAGGGGATAGGATCAAGCGGGCAGGTTGTTGGGCGGCCGGCCGTCACAAGTCGCAAGATTTCATCTGGAGAGAGGGGGGAGAAAGAAGTCAAAGCATAGGGTAGGGCAGTGTGAGCAGGACCAGCGGTGTCATTTGACTTAATAAATGAGGATCGGATGTCGTCAACCTTCTTTTCAAAATGGTTGACGAAGTCATCCACAGAGAGGGAGGAGGGAGGGGGAGGAGGAGGAGGATTCAGCAGGGAGGAGAAGGTGGCAAAGAGCTTCCTAGGGTTAGAGGCAGAGGCTTGAAATTCAGAGTGGTAGAAAGTGGCTTTAGCAGCGGAAACAGAGGAAGAGAATGTAGAGAGGAGGGAGTGAAAAGATGAAAGGTCCGCAGGGAGTCTAGTTTTCCTCCATTTCCGCTCGGCTGCCCGGGGCCCTCTTCTGTGAGCTCGCAATGAGTTGTTAAGCCACGGAGCAGGAGGGGAGGACCGAGCCGGCCGGGAGGATAGGGGACGTAGAGAGTCAAAAGATGCAGAAAGGGAGGAGAGGAGGGTTGAGGAGGCAGAATCAGGAGATCGGAGGGAGAAGGATTTAGCAGAGGGAAGAGATGATAGGATGGAAGAGAAGAGAGTAGCGGGAGAGAGAGAGCGAAGGTTGCGATGGCACATTACCATCTGAGTAGGGGCAGAGTGAGTAGTGTTGGAGGAGAGCGAGAGAGAAAAGCATACAAAGTAGTGGTCGGAGACTTGGAGGGGAGTTGCAGTGAGATTAGTAGAAGAACAGCATCTAGTAAAGATGAGGTCAAGCGTATTGCCTGCCTTGTGAGTAGGGGGGGACGGTGAGAGGGTGAGGTCAAAAGAGGAAAGGAGTGGAAAGAAGGAGGCAGAGAGAAATGAGTCAAAGGCAGACGTAGGGAGGTTAAAGTCACCCAGAACTGTGAGGGGTGAGCCATCCTCAGGAAAGGAACTTATCAAGGCGTCAAGCTCATTGAGGAACTCTCCAAGGGAACCTGGAGGGCGATAAATGACAATGATGTTAAGCTTGAATGGGCTAGTGACTGTGACAGCATGGAATTCAAATGAGGAGATAGACAGATGGGTCAGGGGAAAAAGAGAGAATGTCCACTTTGGAGAGATGAGGATTCCTGTGCCACCGCCGCGCTGACCAGATGCTCTCGGGGTATGCGAGAACACATGGTTAGACGAGGAAAGAGCAGTAGGAGTAGCAGTGTTTTCTGTGGTAATCCATGTTTCCGTCAGCGCCAAGAAGTCGAGGGACTGGAGGGTAGCATAGGCTGAGATGAACTCTGCCTTGTTGGCCGCAGAACGGCAGTTCCAGAGGCTGCCAGAGACTTGGAACTCCACGTGGGTCGTGCGCGCAGGGACCACCAGATTAGAGTGGCAACAGCATTTGTATGGCCTGTGCAGAGAGGAGAGAACAGGGATAGACATACACATAGTTGACAGGCTACAGAGAAAGGCTACAATAATGCAAAGGAGATCGGAATGAAATGAACTAAACATCTGGGAAAGCGAGAGAGCGGGGCCTCCCTCACTTACGTTTCACTGAAACACTCAAATATAACTCTCCCAACTTCCACTTTAGAAATTATAATTGTTGTAAACTACAGCGGTTCAATGTTTCTAGGAATAGACTCTAACTTAGTTTATTCAGCTAGCTAACTTGGTACACCGAATCATATGACGCCAAAGCCAACTAGCATGCCAGCCTCCAATAACACGGTTTAGCACCAATACTCGGTTACAAAAAACCACCAGTGTGTTAACACGCCAAGCAGATCATTCGTGTCCGTGTCTAACGTTGTGTAAAGTTTTGGGGTAGTTTTGACAGTTTGAGTGAGTACGTCGTCAACTTATTCAGCCAGTTAGTTAGCTAGAATAGTTAGCATACTAGCTAGCCATTGCTCTCTGCCAACGAACTAACCCCTCCTCCCACGGCACGAACACACAGAGAGCCAAGCTAACGTTAGCTAGTCACCCATGTCCCGAATTCCCTTGAACGACTCTGGTTACCAGTATGTAAAAACAAAACAAAAATTATAGCTACTGTTAGCCAGTTAAGTGCAAAGCTAGCCACTGAATCGATTCAGCCAGTTCGCGTCTGTCCCAACGGAGAGAAAGCGTCTCCAAATATTAACGCTAGGTCGTTCCAGCTATTGTTTAGTTAGCTATCCAGGTAGCTACATTTCGAGTACAGTAGCTACTAACTACCTAACGTTAACGCTTCAGATAATGAGGTTAGAAAAACAGCTGAATGGTAGGTAGCTAGCTGGCATAATTACAGGTACTCTTAAGCGTGGAATAACATTGGAAACAACTATCCACAGTTGCTAATAGTTACCAGTAGCTACCCGCTAGCTAGCTAGCATTATTGGTCCAGGTAGTGAGTTAGCTAGCCTCGTGCTTCACCGGGCTCAGCCGAATACAATACTTACCTACAATAATTACCTACAATAACTACCTAGATAAATACCTACAATACCTAACTACAATACCTACCTACCTACAATCTAAATACATGGTTTAATCTTTACTCGACACCATATGAGCCAAGCTTACCTCCCGCCAGAGAGAGACACAACCTCACCCGTCGCTGTCCTGACGCAATCCCAACTTTTGCCAGGACCCTGAAGGACGTCACCCTCAACCGCAGCCCCAGCACCTCACACAGGAGCAACAGAGCAACGGACACCCCACCCAGACCAGCGATACCCCCTTCTGAAGGACCTGCACCGAGAGATGGGTAATGCAAGATATGAAAACATTATTAAAGTGGCATTATTAAAGTGACATTATTAAAGTCACTAGTGTTCAATTTATTAAAGGGCCAGTGATTTTTAAGTCTGTATGTAGGCAGCAGTGCCTCTGTGCTAGTGATGGCTGTTTAACAGTCTGATGGCCTTGAGATAGAAGCTGTTTTTCAGTCTCTCTGTCCCAGCTTTGATGCACCTGTACTGACCTCGCCTTCTGGATGATAGCGGGGTGAACAGACAGTGGCTCGGTTGGTAGTTGTCCTTGATTATCTTTTTGGCCTTCCTGTGACATCGGGTGCTGTAGGTGTCCTGGAGGGCAGGTAGTTTGCCCCCGGTGATGCGTTGTACAGACCGCACCACCCTCTGGAGAGCCCTGCGGTTGTTGGCAGTGCAGTTGCCGTACCAGGCGGTGATACAGCCCGACAGGATGCTCTCAATTGTGCATCTGTAAATATTTGTGAGGGTTTTAGGTGACAGGCCAAATTTCTTCAGCCTCCTGAGGTTGAAGAGATGCTGTTGCGCCTTCTTCCCCACACTGTCTGTGTGGGTGGACCATTTCAGTTTGTCAGTGATATGTACGCAGAGGAACTTAAAACTCTCCACCTTCTCCACTGCTGTCCCGTCGATGTGGATAGGGGGGTACTCCCTCTGCTGTTTCCTGAAGTCCACGATCATCTCCTTTGCTTTGTTGACGTTGAGTGAGAGGTTATTTTCCTGACACCACACTCCGAGAGCCCTCACCTCCTCCCTGTAGGCTGTCTCATCGTTGTTGGTAATCAAACCTACTACTGTTGTGTCGTCTGCAAACTTAATGATTGAGTTGGAGGCGTGCATGGCTACGCAGTCATGGGTGAACAGGGAGTACAGGAGGGGGCTGAGCACACACCCTTGTGGGGCCCCAGTGTTGAGGATCAGTGAAGTGGAAATGTTGTTTCATACCTTCATCACCTGGGGCTGCCCGTCAGGAAGTCCAGGACCCAATTGCACAGGGCGGTGTTGAGACCCAGGGCCTCAAGCTTAATGATGAGCTTGGAGGGTACTATGGTGTTGAATGCTGAGCTATAGTCAATGAACAGCATTCTTACATAGGTATTCCTCTTGTCCAGATGGGATAGAGCAGAGTGCAGTGTGATGGCAATTGCATCGTCTGTGGACCTATTGGGGCGGTAAGCAAATTGAAGTGGGTCTAGGGTGACAGGTGATATGATCCTTGACTCTCAAAGCACTTCATGATGACAGAAGTAAGTGCTACGGGGCGATAGTCATTTAGTTCAGTTACCTTTGCATTCTTGGGTACAGTAACAATGGTGGCCATCTTGAAGCATGTGGGGACAGCAGACTGGGATAGGGAGAGATTGAATATGTCCGTAAACACACCAGCCAGCTGGTCTGCGCATGCTCTGAGGACGCGGCTAGGAATGCCGTCTGGGCCGGCAGCCTTGCAAGGGTTAACATGTTTAAATGTCTTACTTACGTCGGCCACGGAGAAGTAGAGCCCACAGTTCTAGGTTCCTGGCCCTGCAGGCTGTTTCCTTTTACTCTCTGCTGCTAGAATCTCACTACATTGTCTTGGGCCAGAAGTACAGTGGGGGAAAAAAGTATTTAGTCAGCCACCAATTGTGCAAGTTCTCCCACTTAAAAAGATGAGAGAGGCCTGTAATTTTCATCATAGGTACACGTCAACTATGACAGACAAAATGAGGAAAAAAAATCCAGAAAATCACATTGTAGGATTTTTAATGAATTTATTTGCAAATTATGGTGGAAAATAAGTATTTGGTCAATAACAAAAGTTTCTCAATACTTTATTATATACCCTTTGTTGGCAATGACACAGGTCAAACGTTTTCTGTAAGTCTTCACAAGGTTTTCACACACTGTTGCTGGTATTTTGGCCCTGTATTTTGGGGCTGTCGCTGGGCAACACGGACTTTCAACTCCCTCCAAAGATTTTCTATGGGGTTGAGATCTGGAGACTGGCTAGGCCACTCCAGGACCTTGAAATGCTTCTTACGAAGCCACTCCTTCGTTGCCCGGGCGGTGTGTTTGGGATCATTGTCATGCTGAAAGACCCAGCCACGTTTCATCTTCAATGCCCTTGCTGATGGAAGGAGGTTTTCATTCAAAATCTCATGATACATGGCCCCATTCATTCTTTCCTTTACACGGATCAGTCGTCCTGGTCCCTTTGCAGAAAAACAGCCCCAAAGCATGATGTTTCCACCCCCATGCTTCACAGTAGGTATGGTGTTCTTTGGATGCAACTCAGCATTCTTTGTCCTCCAAACACGACGAGTTGAGTTTTTACCAAAAAGTTATATTTTGGTTTCATCTGACCATATGACATTCTCCCAATCCTCTTCTGGATCATCCAAATGCACTCTAGCAAACTTCAGACGGGCCTGGACATGTACTGGCTTAAGCAGGGGGACACGTCTGGCACTGCAGGATTTGAGTCCCTGGCGGCGTAGTGTGTTACTGATGGTAGGCTTTGTTACTTTGGTCCCAGCTCTCTGCAGGTCATTCACTAGGTCCCCCTGTGTGGTTCTGGGATTTTTGCTCACCATTCTTGTGATCATTTTGACCCCATGGGGTGAGATCTTGCGTGGAGCCCCAGATCGAGGGAGATTATCAGTGGTCTTGTATGTCTTCCATTTCCTAATAATTGCTCCCACAGTTGATTTCTTCAAACCAAGCTGCTTACCTATTGCAGATGCAGTCTTCCCAGCCTGGTGCAGGTCTACAATTTTGTTTCTGGTGTCCTTTGACAGCTCTTTGGTCTTGGCCATAGTGGAGTTTGGAGTGTGACTGTTTGAGGTTGTGGACAGGTGTCTTTTATACTATATAACAAGTTCAAACAGGTGCCATTAATACAGGTAACGAGTGGAGGACAGAGGAGCCTCTTAAAGAAGAAGTTACAGGTCTGTGAGAGCCAGAAATCTTGCTTGTTTGTAGGTGACCAAATACTTATTTTCCACCATAATTTGCAAATAAATTCATAAAAAATCCTACAATGTGATTTTCTGGATTTTTTTCCTCAATTTGTCTGTCATAGTTGACGTGTACCTATGATGAAAATTACAGGCCTCTCTCATCTTTTTAAGTGGGAGAACTTGCACAATTGGTGGCTGACTAAATACTTTTTTTCCCCACTGTATTTTGTCATTGGTCATCCTGACTGGTACAAATAGCCTGGGCCATCATGGGGTTGGGTAATATAGTGTGGCCGTGGCCAGGCCGGTACACAGATTGGAGGGAGATGGCTCAGCCTCAGGCATTTGGCTCTATCAATAGTCATTAAATTGCACCAGGGTGTAGAGCTGCAGATAGAATGATGCTGGTGCTGCTCTGATCTCAGTTTATGACCTCTTGTGTGGTCATGTGTTAGATAGAGGATAGAACTAGGGTATAACTATATATCTATTGTTGCACTGCTGTGTACAACAACAGACAATCACTGCTCTCCCATGTTTCCCACTGCGCTTGGTAGATAGTTCAAGTTGGGACTTTTCAGGTTGTATTCATTTGGGAAACTACAATTCGTTTTTCAGGTTGTATTCAGGTTGGGAACCTACTATGAGATTTTCAGGTTGGGAATCTACTGTGAGTTTTTCGTGTTATAATACACTATCTTGTTTTCTGTTGAAAGGGTTGGGGTCGGGAACATTGGTGTCCTTTGGTAATATGATTTCTATACATGTAGGGATTAATATGATATTAGTATGTTTCTCTGAATGGGCTTTTTACATATAGACAACAGCAGGTGTCATAGTTTCAGCCTATTCAAAGTGGTCTAAATTAGTAGATTTGATTTGATAGATATGACTGATCTAAATTATTATACAACCTGGTCTCATAGCATTTTGTATTATTATGTATGTAAATCCGTGACACTCATTTAGTATGATATGTTACGTTTGGTATGGTTACATAAGGCATATGGTTACTTAACGCAAAGGTTCCAAGTTCAAATCTCATCACGGTCAACATTAGCATTTTAGCTAATTAGCAACTTTTCAACTATTTATTTACAACTTTTTAGCTACTTTGAAACTACTTAGCATGTTAGCTAACCCTTCCCCTAACCCTAACCTTAACCATTTTAGCTAACCTTTAACCTAACCTTAACCCTTTAACCTAACTCCTAAACTTAACTCTAACCCCTAACCCATTTGCTTAGCTAATGTTAGTGAACTAGCTAATTTTAGCCACCTAGCTAAAATTTGTAACATACTGTATCATACATTTTGCAAAATTGTAACATATTGTACGTTTGGCAAGTTCTTAACATATTGTACGTTTTGCAAATTCAGAACATATAATACGAATTGCAATTCGTAACATATCATACGAAATGAGTGATGGACATCCACAAATAAATACATACCATTTGAAACGTAACATATCATAACTAAATGGAGTGTTACAGATTTACATACAGAATAATACGTAATGCTCTGAGACCAGGTTGCAATATAGCATATTATTTGATAGATATGACAGACTGTTGTGAGAGTGAGCCCAAGCTGTTTGACAATGTCAAAGCAGGGAAATCTATAAAACATCATAGATTAGGTACTGAATGTCTGAAGCAAGCCAGCCAGCCTCACTCCCCTGTGCTATGTTTCTACAGATCACATTCAATAGGATACATCCCTAATGGTAATGCAGCCATTAACTTATTTGATTATCCATGTGTCTAATAACAGTTTGACAGTGTCTGAAATGGCACCCTTTGCCTTTATAGTGCACTAATTTTGACCAGACTAGGACAAAAGTGCACTATGGTGCACACTATAGTGGACTTTGTAGTGCATAGGGTGCCATTTGGGACTGAGCCTACATCCCTCATCATCATGCCGGCCATGCATGCATCTGATCCATGTGGCTAATAACAGTTTCTCTCAAAAGCAACAGTCCACTCCGCACAAAGCCTACGATGTGATGTGAGCCGTCTGTGGACCATGAGGAATGTGCTGCGATGCTATGCTGTGGAACTCTGGTTCCAGTATGTTTTATAGCTGGGTCACTGACCTAACATTGTGGAGGAGCCAAGGCTGCAGGAAATAAAGATAGAGTGATGACAAGGTGAGAGTCAGTCCTTGCCCTTTAGGCCCCCATCTGTGGCTCAGAGACAGTCATTATCTTTCTCATCAACATGTCTTTAAGGTCAATAAAGAGCCTTTGTCAAGCTATTTGCCATGTCTGCTACATGCAGCCAACTTATGGTTCAAAATACTGAAACATTAACCTCAGTCTGTTGTTTATAGGCTTATAGGTGATCTTATCTTTATTATTTTACTCTACAATCATACAATTGTAGACCTCACGTCAATGGTTAGAAATGCATCCCATGCAAATCAGTTTGCATCAACGTGTCACTGTGGACTTATTTCTTTGCTTGGAATCCCAACTGTGCAGGAGTCAGAGCCAATTCATACGACAGACGCCCTTGGGTGGCACACCGCGAGCCACTGGAGGCAGTCTAACACTGGTCCTTGAAACAGTTCTACTGATATGACACTAGTGGAAGGGAGGGCAGTAGCGAAGTCTTCACAGATACAAATACTGAAAGTGTGTTTAGTACAAGAGGCAGATCCGCTGGATGTGGTTCTTGTCACCGATGAACCAGAGGAGCTCAGCTGCAGAATTCAAGACGAGACAAAAAGCGCAGCCTCACTGCCTCGGGGCTACCTATCCTCTGCCTGGCTGGCGTCAAGGTGCGGGGACAAGGGAGTGAGCGCCCACTCTGTTAAAACTATCTGACAAAATGACACCCCAGTGACTCCGCACCTACCTTGGTAGAGACACAGAGGTTGGGATGGCGAAGGAAACGAGAGGGAAAGGTAAGTTGCTCGGTTGAATATCTTTTATATAGCCTACCATGTTTACTCCGGTGTCAAAACCTATGAGGTTAACAGGTAGCATGAGTCGAAGTCTCGACCTAAATCATGTAAAAGGATGCCTGCGCGCAATAGCCCGTTGGCAAAAGACAATCTGTTGGAATGCGTGATGTTACTGTTCAGTGGGCTATCCGAATAAAAAGCAGCCCGTGTCCTCTGAGATGTTTGTCGAACGGTGTGTGAAGATAATTTTTGTCGATGTTGTCTGAGTACGGTCAATATAAATTATTTGGACACGTTTAAGGTGTGAAACCGTCATCCTGACCATTAAGGGCGGGAAAAAGCGCGCGCCAAATGTAGATTTGGCCCTTGCAAATGACACACACATATATATATATATATATATATATATATATATATATATATATATATATATATATATTGAGCATATCAAATTATTTGGGCAAACCTTTCTCATTTCCCGAGAGACTCAAACGCTCATCAATCTTTGTTGACAAGCATGCATTCAAGGAAAAATTAGTATTCAAGGAAAAATTACATTGTTAGTGGATAGGCTATCATTATTAGCCTAGTAGGCTATTTGTTGGACTCTTGTTGTTCTCACAAGTATTTAACAGTATGAATTTGTGTGGTCTAAAAATAAAACTGGACTTTACACAAGTGAAACTGGACACAGGAGTTAATAAGCAGGTTGACGTTTATTGTCATGAGTCTTGTCCTGGAGGCAGAACTGAGTGATTTCCCCTTAGATAGGCCAGCTGCAAAGTCAAAATAGGCTATATTGTAAAAATTTATGAAAACAAACATTAGCGTTTTGGTCTTAATTTAAGGTTAGACATTAGGGTTAGCAGTGTGGTTAAGGTTAAGGTTAGGTTTAATATGAGATGTTATGACTTTATGGCTGTGCCAGCTAGTGACCACTATGCAGAGCTACCTCCAGAACAAGATTCATGATGAAAAACGCTAACCTGCTGTTGATACAGTTAAATTAATGTTGCAATGAAGGTGTTATAACTGTTTTATCTGCATATTTTCATCATACTTGGTTGATATCCAGTTGATCACAATGGGGTTCAATAGCTTACTGACAGGGGCAAACTGGGACCAGAAATCGACCCTGGGATTTCTAACAAACTGGCCCATTTCTTTCCTTGAGGCCCCCACACCGGCCCATTTTTTTCATTCAAGGCCCCCACACTGTCACATCTTTTCCTTGAGGCCCCTATTATTAACCAAATAATGATAATTTAGCGCAAAAAAATGCCTGAAATGCCAGATGGCCAGTCCACCCCAGCTTACTAAAACACCAATGCACATTGATACAATTGAAAGGAATACAATGTATCAAAGCTGCTATATAGCATTCCCCAGGGAGATGTGTTTTGTTGATTATGGAAATTGATAGCCTATTCTTCATGATTCAGTGCATTTAATGAAATATGAAAAGTTCAATGTCGATTACAGTTGGTTCACCTTTATAATGATATTCAGCATTCCACCTTCTCAATCACCTTCCATTGCACCTTGATAAGCCTTATGGTAGGTAATGAAGAAGGTGGCAAGGGGCAATGGAAGGTGATTGAGATGGTGGAATGCTGAATAAATGTTGCTGTTGATTGAATGTGTTTGAGGTAAAGGTAAAAACACAAGAAAGTATCTTGAACACATGACTATGTGTGAAATAGTTGGGCCCATCTTTGGTCTAATGAATTTAATTAGATAACGTTCACGTGACAGATTGTGTGCTGTCCAGCTCTGTAGTGATTTCCGCAACAACAACACATGAAACAATGGGCTTTGGACAGCATGGGTTGTTTGTCCCTATATAGTGCCTTACTTTAGACCAGGGCCACTGGCTTCATCAATAAGTGCATCGATGACGTCATCCCCACGGTGACCGTATGTACATACCCCAACCAGATGCCATGGATTACAGGCAACATCCGCACTGAGCTAAAGGATAGAGCTGCCGCTTTCAAGGAGCGGGACTCTAACCCGGACGCTTATAAGAAATCCCGCTATGCCCTCCGACGAACCATCAAACAGGCAAAGCGTCAATACAGGACTAAGATTGAATCGTACTACACCGGCTCCGACGCTTGTCGGATGTGGCAGGGCTTGCAAACTATTACAGACTACAAAGGGAAGCACAGCCGCAAGCTGCCCAGTGACCAAACGAGCTAAATCACTTCTATGCTGGCTTCGAGGCAAGCAACACTGAAGCATGCATGAGAGCATCAGCTATTCCGGACGACTGTGTGATCACGCTCTCCGTAGCCGATGTGAGTAAGACCTTTAAACAGGTCAACATTCACAAGGCCACAGGGCCAGACGGATTACCAGGACGTGTACTCCGAGCATGCGCTGACCAACTGGCAAGTGTCTTCACTGACATTTTCAACCTGTCCCTGACTGAGTCTGTAATACCAACATGTTTCAAGCAGACCACCATAGTCCCTGTGCCCAAGAGCACTAAGGTAACCTGCCTAAATGACTACCGACCCGTAGCACTCACGTCTGTAGCCATGAAGTGCTTTGAAAGGCTGGTCATGGCTCACATCAACACCATCACCCCAGAAACCCTTGACCCACTCCAATTTGCATACTGCCTCAAAAGATCCACAGATTATGCAATCTCTATTGCACTCAACACTGCCCTTTCCCACCTGGACAAAAGGAACACCTACGTGAGAATGCTATTCATTGACTACAGTTCAGCGTTCAACACCATAGTGCCCTCAAAGCTCATCACTAAGCTAAGGACCCTGGGACTAAACACCTACCTCTGCAACTGGATCTTGGACTTCCTGACGGGCCGCCTCCATGTGGTAAGGGTAGGTAACAACACATCTGCCTTGCTGATCCTCAACACGGGGGCCCCTCAAGGGTGCATGCTCAGTCCCCTCCTGGACTCCCTGTTCACCCATGACTGCATGGCCAGGCACGACTCCAACACCATCATTAAGTTTGCCGACAACACAACAGTGGTAGGCCTGATCACCGACAACGATGAGACAGCCTATAGGGAGGAGGTCAGAGACCTGGCCGTGTGGTGCCAGGATAACAACCTCTCCCTCAACGTGATCAAGACAAAGGAGATGATCGACGGGGCTGTAGGGGAGCAGGTAGAGAGCTTCAAGTTCCTTGGTGTCCACATCACCAACAAACTATCATGGTCCAAATGCACCAAGACAGTCGTGAAGAGGGCACGACAAAGCCTATTTCCCCTCAGGAGACTGAAAAGATTTGGCATGGGTCCTCAGATCCTCAAAAAGTTATACAGCTGCACCATCGAGAGCATCCTGACTGGTTGCATCACTGCCTGGTATGGCAACTGCTCGGCCTCCAACCGCAAGGCATTACAGAGGGTAGTGCGTACGGCCCAGTACATCACTGGGGCCAAGCTTCCTGCCATCCAGGACCTCTATACCAGGCAGTCAGAGGAAGGCCCTAAAAATGGTCAAAGACTCCAGCCACCCTAGTCATAGACTGTTCTCTCTGCTAACACATGGCAAGCGGTACCGGAGCGCCAGGTCTAGGTCCAAAGGCTTCTTAACAGCTTCTACCCCCAAGCCATAAGACTCCTGAACAGCTAATAAAATGGCTACCCAGACTATTTGCATTGTCGTCGTACCCACCCCCTCTTTTACACTGCTGCTACTCTCTGTTTATTATCTATGCATAGTCACTTTAACTATACCTACATGTACAGTTGAAGTCGGAAGTTTACATACACCTTAGCCAAATACATTTAAACTCAGTTTGTCACAATTCCTGACATTTAATCCTATTAAATATTCCCTGTCTTAGGTCAGTTAGGATCACCACTTTATTTTAAGAATGTGAAATGTCAGAATAATAGTAGAGAGAATTATTTATTTCAGCTTTTATTTCTTTCATCACATTCCCAGTGGGTCAGAAGTTTACATACACTCAATTAGTATTTGGTAGCATTGCCTTTAAATTGTTTAACTTGGGTCAATCGTTTCGGGTAGCCTTCCACAAGCTTCCCACAATAAGTTGGGTGAATTTTGGCCCATTCCTCCTGACAGAGCTGGTGTAACTGAGTCAGGTTTGTAGGCCTCCTTGCTCGCACACGCTTTTTCAGTTCTGCCCACACATTTTCTATAGGATTAATGTCAGGGTTTTGTGATGGCCACTCCAATACCTTGACTTTGTTGTCCTTAAGCCATTTTGCCACAACTTTGAAAGTATGCTTGGGGTCATTGTCCATTTGGAAGACCCATTTGCGATCAAGCATTAACTTCTTGACTGATGTCTTGAGATGTTGCTTCAATATATCCACATCATTTTCCTTCCTCATGATGCCATCTATTTTGTGAAGTGCACCAGTCCCTGCTGCAGAAAAGCAACCCCACAGCATGATGCTGTTACCCCCATGTTTCACGTTTGGGATGGTGTTCTTCGGCTTGCAAGCCACCCCCCTTTTCCTCCAAACATAACGATGGTCATTATGGCCAAACAGTTCTATTTTTGTTTCATCAGACCGGAGGACATTTCTCCAAAAAGTACGATCTTTGTCCCCATGTGCATTGGCTTTTTAATGGCGGTTTTGGAGCAGTGGCTTCTTCCTTGTCGATATAGGTATCGTTTTACTGTGGATATAGATACTTTTGTACCTGTTTCCTCCAGCATTTTCACAAGGTCCTTTGCTGTTGTTCTGGGATTGATTTGCACTTTTCGCACCAAAGTACATTCATCTCTTGGAGACAGAACGCGTCTCCTTCCTGAGCGGTATGACAGCTGCGTGGTCCCATGGTGTTTATACTTGCGTACTATTGTTTGTACAGATGAACGTGGTACCTTCAGGCATTTGGAAATTGCTCCCAAGGATGAACCAGACTTGTGGAGGTCTACAATTTTTTTTCGGAGGTCTTGGCTGATTTCTTTTGATTTTCCCATGATGTCAAGCAAAGACACACTGAGTTTGAAGGTAGACCTTGAAATACATCCACAGGTACACCTCCAATTGACTCAAATGATGTCAATTAGCCTATCAGAAGCTTCTAAAGCCGTGACATCATTTTCTGGAATTTTCCAAGCTGTTTAAAGGCACAGTCAACTTAGTGTATGTAAACTTATGACTCACTGGAATTGTGATACAGTGAATTATAAGTGAAATAATCTATCTGTAAACAATTGTTGGAAACATTACTTGTGTCATGCACAAAGTAGATGTCCTAACCGACTTGCCAAAAATATAGTTTGTTAACAAGACATTTGCGGAGTGGTTGAAAACGAGTTTTAATGACTACAACCTAAGTGTATGTAAACTTCCGACTTCAACTGTACATATTACCTCAATTACCTCAACCAACCGGTGCCCCCGCACATTGACTCTGTACCGGTACCCCCTGTATATAGCCTTGCTACTGTTATTTTTACTGTTATTTTACTGCTTTTATTTTTTACTTATCTATTGTTTAGTTAATACTTATTTTTCTTCAAACTGCATTGTTGGTTAAGGGCTTGTAAGTAAGCATTTCACTGTTGTATTTGGCGCATGTGACAAATAAAAGTTGATTTTATGTATTCCCTTTATGCTGCGCTACTTTTGACCAAATAAAGAGGGTGCCATTTGGGACACATACACAGTGACAGTTAGAAGTTGATTCAATGAGTAAAGAGAGACGCAATGGAAGGGAATGAAAGAGCGAGACAGATAGACAGATAGACAGATAGATAGATAGATAGATAGATAGATAGATAGATAGATAGATAGATAGATAGATAGATAGATAGAATCATTTTGAAAGCTCATAACCCACTGGGCAAAACTGATTGAATCGACATTGTTTCCACATAATTTCAACGAAAAATTCAACAAGCCATCAACATAATGGATTTCGTATTTTTTCACCTAACTTTTCACCTAAATTCAATGACATGGTGAAATGTTTTGTTGATTTCACGTTGAATTGATGTTAGTTGACAACTCAACCAAAATTAAATCAAAACTAGACTTTGAAAATAACGTCTGTGCCCAGTGGGAAACTTGTTCTTAGGAGGTAATTAGAGTCCTCAGTACATTGTAGCAGGATGCTTTTCACTCTGTCACTAGTTGTGCAGTGCAGATTATGCATGGTATGCTGTAATATGATTGAGAGGAAAGCATTGCTCCCCAGTTTATAATTGACAGTATATTTCCTTGAAACTATTACAAACTAAATTGTATTGTAAGTAGCAGTAACTGGAGTCCTTTTTTTCAGTTTGTCATAATAGTCACAATATGATGTGAATGGTTATCCCTCACTGAGCTAAAGGCAAATCTAGCTCGCTGTTCTGCTCATGAAGATCATTTGAACCCTGCAATGCTTGGACACGCTGGTACAAGATTGATGGCAAACTGCAATATGTAGGGGTTAATGTTCCTACCTCCATATCTCCGTGATCTATTTTCATTAAATATTGTTGCACCTTTGACTGTAGTGTGTAATCTCTGTGTCAGTGTGGTTTGTAGATAGGACAGTTTTTCTCCTTTTACTTTCCTTACAGTAAAACAACTTGGCCTAGATATAGACTTTATTGTAATCTTTCTTACATTCACACACATTCTTCTTCTTATCTGCTTCATCGTTACTTGAGATCTGCTGTCTTTCATTACCAAAAAGCAGCTGGGGACCAGTAAGGAAATTGCCTTTTTGACAAGAGGAGATGGGAACATCCGTTTTGTTTTTAGCAGAGGCTCTACCAAACATGCCACATCATATGTACTTGGGACATGATGATACAGTATTTCTGTTTCCGCTTCTCCTTAAAACATTATCTCCTCATTGAAGTGAAGAGCATCAGGGGTTTAGGGGTAAGATACACTATACAGTGCATTCGGAAAGTATTCAGACCCCTTGACCTTTTCCACATTTTGTTACGTTACAGCCTTATTCTAAAATAGTTTTTCCTCATCAATCTACATACAATTCCCCATAATGACAAAGCGAAAACAGGTTTGTAGAAATGTTTGCTAATTTATAAAAAATAAAAACAGAAATTCCTTATTTACATAAGTATTCAGACCCTTTGCTATGAGACTAGAAATTGAGCTCAGTTGCATGCTGTTTCCATTGATCATCCTTGATGATTGTACAACTTCATTGGAGTCCACCTGTGGTAAATTCAATTGATTGGACATGATTTGGAAAGGCACACACCTGTCTATATAAGGTCCCAGAGTTGACAGTGGATGTCAGAGCAAAAACCAAGCCATTAGGTCGAAGGAATTGTCCGTAGAGCTCCGAGACAGGATAGTGTCGAGGCACAGATCTGGGGAAGGGTACCAAAAATGTCTGCAGCATTGAAGGTCTCCAAGAACACAGTGGCCTCCATCATTCTTAAATGGAAGAAGTTTGGAACCACCAAGACTCTTCCTAGAGCTGGCCGCCCGGCCAAACTGAGCAATCTGGGGAGAAGGGCCATGGTCAGGGTAGTGACCAAGAAACCGATGGTCACTCTGACAGAGCTCCAGAGTTCCTCTGTGGAGACGGAATAACCTTCCAGAAGGACAACCATCTCTGCAGCACTACACCAATCAGGCCTTTAAGGTAGAGTGGCCAGACGGAAGCCACTCCGCAGTAAAAGGCACATGACAGCCTGCTTGGAGTTTGCCAAAAGGCACCTAAAGACTCTCAGACCATGAGAAACAAGATCCTCTGGTCTGGTGAAACCAAGATTAAACTCTTTGGCCTGAATGCCAAGCGTCATGTCTGGAGGAAACCTGGCACCATCCCTACGGTGAAGCATGGTGGTGGCAGCATCATGCTGTTGTTTTTCAGCGGCAGGGACTGGGAGACTAGTCAGGATCGAGAGAAAGATGAACGGAGCAAAGTACAGAAAGATCCTTGATGAAAACCTGCTCCAGAGTGCTCAGGACCTCAGACTGGAGCGAAGGTACACCTTCCAACAGGACAATGACCCTAAGCACACAGCCAAGACAACGCAGGAGTGGCTTCGGGACAAGTCTCTGAATGTCTTTGAGTGGCCCAGCCAGAGCCCGGACTTGAACCCAATCGAACATCTCTGGAGAGACCTGAAAATAGCTGTGCAGCGACGCTCCCTATCCAACCTGACAGAGCTTGAGAGGATCTACAGAGAAGAATGGGAGAAATTCCCCAAGTATAGGTGGCCAATCTTGTAGTGTCATACCCAAGAAGACTTGAGGCTGTATTTGCTGCCAAAGGTTCTTTAACAAAGTACTGAGTAAAGGGTCTGAATACTTATGTAAATGTGATATTTCCGTTTTAGATTTTTTTAAAATGTCTAAAAACCAGTTTTTGCTTTGTCATTATGGGGTATTGTGTGTAGATTGATGAGGGGGGAGGGGGAAACAATGTAATCCATTTTAGTATAAGGCTGTAACGTAACAAAATGTGGAAAGAGTGAAGGGGTCTGAGTACTTTTATGAATGCACTGTATATACAAAAGTATGTGGACACCCCTTCAAATTAGTGGATTCAGCTATTTCAGACACAACCGTCTGACAGGGGTATTAAATCGAGCACACCGCCATGCAATCTCCATAGACAAACATTGGCAGTAGAATGACCTTACTTAAGATCTCAGTGACTTTCAACGTGGCATCGTCATAGGATACCACCTTTCCAGCAAGTCAGTTCATCAAATTTCTGCCCTGCTAGAGCTGCCCCGGTCAACTGTAAGTGCTGTTATTGTGAAGTGGAAAAGTCTAGGAGCAACAACGGCTCAGCCGTGAAGTGGTAGGCCACACAACCACACAGAACGGGACCGCCGAGTGCTGAAGCGCGTAAAAATCCTCTGTCCTCGGTTGCAACACTCACTAACGAGTTCCAAACTGCCTCTGGAGGCAACGTCAGCACAATAACTGTTCGTCAGGAGCTTCATGAAATGGGTTTCCATGGCCAAGCCTAAGATCACCATGCGCAATGCCAAGCATCGGCTGGAGTGATGAATCACGCTTCACCATCTGGCAGTCCGACAGACGAATCTGGGTTTGGCGGATGCCAGGAGAACGCTACCTGCCCCAACGCGTAGTGGCAACTGTAAAGTTTGGTGGATGAGGAATAATGGTCTGGGGCTGTTTTTCATGGTTCGGGCTAGGCCCCTTAGTTCCAGTGAAGGGAAATCTTAACAATACAGCATAAAATGAAATTCTAGACGATTCTGTGCTTCCAAATTTGTGCAACAGTTTGGGGAAGGCCCTTTCCTGTTTCAGCATTACAATGCCTCCGTGCACAAAGCGAGGTCCATACAGAAATGGTTTGTCGAGATCAGTGTGGAAGAACTTAACTGGCCTGCACAGAGCCCTGACCTCAACCCCATCGACCACCTTTGGGATTAATTGGAACACTGACTGCGAGCCAGGCCTAATCGCCCAACATCAGTCCCTGACCTCATTAATGCCCTTGTGGCTGAATGGAAACAAGTCCCCGCAGCAATTTTCCAACATCTAGTGGAAAGCCTTCCCAGAAGAGTGAAGGCTGTTATAGCAGCAAAGGGGGGACCAACTCCATATTAATGCCCATGATTTTGGAATGAGATGTAGTGTAGTTTTTGGGTGGAATTTTCTTTAATAGGCTAAATTTATTGTATTTCAAAAGTAATATTGGATTGTGTTTGGTTATCAACGCAGCAAAAATATCAACATTTGAAGGAGATTTATGTTTTGCTTGGATAGTTCCATCTCTGTGCCACTGACTTAGTCTGGCTTTAATTCCAGTTTGTCTACAAATTAATAATTGATATGTTGCATTTACATCTCCATCTCAACCAAAAGTAAAAGAAGAGGGCTAAATCAAATCAACCTTTAAATGCACTTTAAATATAGTTTTATTTGATTTTGTCCTATTCTTTAGCTTTGATTTTTGGTTGAGATGGAGATGTGAATCCAACATATCAATTATTAATTTGTAGACAAACTGGAATTAAAGCCAGTCTGTCATTGGCACAGATGGAACTATCCAAGCAGAAGATGAATCCAATATCACTTTTGAAATAGAAGACATTTTGCCTATTAAAGGACAATTCCACCCCAAAACTATGTTTTGTATTTGTTTCATTAGTCCATTGATGATATAGTCCCAAAATGTTTTGCATGTCAGCAATCAAGTTTTCAAGACGAATAACTTTCAAAATACAGAAATACTAAGTCATTGGCACAGATGGAACTATACAAGCAGAAGATACGTCTCCTTCAAATGTTGATATTTGGTGTGATAAAGTAAGGTTATATTTCATTTGCTCTGTTAAACCTACGCTTTGGAATGACTTTGATAGCAACAGTGAATCTATTTCGTTTTTAAGTGGCGATCTCTCAACAACCATTCTCACAATAGCACATTGGTAATAGTCAGTGACAAATATCAAAGCTAAGCACGGCTTGGTTAAAACCCTGGATCTGAGGGCCTTCCGAGTGGCGCAGCGGTCTAAGGCACTGCATCGCAGTATTTGAGGCGTCACTGCAGACTCGGGTTCGATCCCAGGCTGTGTCACAGCCGGCCGTGACCGGTAGGCCCATTGGGTTGGCGCACAATTGGCCCAGCATCGTCCGGGTTAGGGGAGGGCGCCTGCAGGCTGACACATTGGTGCGGCTGGCTTCCGGGTTAAGCGGGCGGGTGTTAAGGAGAGCGGTTTAGTGGGTCATGTTTTGGAGGACGCATGACCCGACCTTCGCCTCTCCCGAGCCCTTTGGGGAGTTGCAGCGATGAGACAAGATCGTAATTGGATATGACGAAAAAGGGGGATAAAAAATAAATAAACCTGGATCACAGACCAAAGCGTAGCTATAGATAGATCAGTTCTCCAGTAGGATGTGCAGCTTATAGTTTTTTTTTCCTATAGTGGAAATAACATTGAAGATCTGACGTTGTTTTAAATGTACAAATTCAACATATTTTATACAAGGTTTGTCTATGTTGAAATTTGGTTACCATAATAACATAATGCTGTCGTTGAAATTTCACCCTCAAAACAACAGTTTACGTTGTTGACTTTTTTCAAATCCTATGTATTTTCCACGTCACAATACGTTGACAAATTACGTTGAAACAGCGTTGATTGAACCAGTTTGTGCCCAGTGGGAAGGCCGTTATCCAACTGATTCATTTGTACCTAGATGAAAGTCGAGACATAGCCGTGCTTTTCAGCTTCCTGTACCGGTAAATTGAACTGGTGACAGTTGAATTGTTTACATTTCCATTTGATTATTATGTCTGGATATCAAAGGCTTTTGTCAGTCTGCAGACAAATAAGGGCAGAGACACCAGACAGTCCTTGTCATCTGTGATTCCTGTTTGTAACATGACTCAGAAAGACCATTTCACTGTTAAAGACAAGTTAAAGAGGAAAGATGGTGATTATCACATATATGAGGGTTGATCAGACAAGTAGCTTTTGTCCTCAGAACTCATTTGAAAAAGTAAGCAGTTCAATCAATAACCCAGACAAACACATTCCCTAGACAACATTGTTTTCTGCATTAATGGCTTCGACTGACATCGTTACTGTAATTATCTGATAGTTTTATTCCTTCATTTATTTTCAGGCATACCAAACATAATAAACTCTGCTTATTGATAAGATCCAAATTGAATGCTGCAGAAAAATACTCAAGACCAATGATTGCAGTTGAATAAATCAACTTAGTTTGGTTAATTCTGTATATCTTCTCTGGCAGCTTTGCTGTGTGATGGGCTGAATAATATTAGTGAGATCCCTCTGTTCCTCTCAGTCCTAATACATGTCTTCAGGTTCTCAAACAGCTGCCAACCTGACTGGCTGACTGAAACAAGGAAGAAAATGCAGCCTCATTATTCTGTCTTTTAAGTCCGGACTGAGTTTGAAACTAAAGTAAATGACCATTAAATGACCCTGCACTGCGGTGCTTATGACCATCAACCATTAGGCAAGCTTTTGGTACTTTAATGAGCTGTATACCAAGCAAGTTAGGTGTAGGCTATTGCCGGTGCACCTCTTGCAGCTGATCAATTGATGTTATGATAATCTCTGTATTGTAATCATCTTCATTCCTGGAGCTAGAATCATGTCCCCATTGAGTATAGGCTATTCATTTATATATGTAACGTGCAGCTGCTGTAACATGTAACTTGAATTAGTCCCAAATTGTCCCACTCCAATAGGGTTTTTCAGTTTCTGCCCAAATGATTGTGTCCATCCTGATTTGCACAATGATTGGGATTCAGCACAGAGCTAAAAATAGCCCTGTATGAGGGGAGGCAGTGATTCTCTCTCTCTCTCTCACTCTTTTTCATACCTCAGAGGGAGAGCTCAGTCTCACAACCACTCATGTTTGCTACTTCAATCACTACATTGTTGCCAGATAAATTATAGATATGCCTGGCTGACTCTCTACCGACAAATTACAATGCCAAACAGTTGAAGTGTTACCTTTTTGATAAGTTTTCACAATTATTGTTTCCATGTATTATTTATGTATCTTTTGCAACCTCATGTAAGCCCTCAAATGGCCCTATTGTCCATGGAATGTTTGAGCCATGAAGACATTTGTCATTTTCCAATAACTGACGATTATCATCTAATGTTACAATCTTATGTGCCATAAGTGATATCTTAGGTTTTGCCTCTTTTCGGCAGTGCTGCCAAGTGCTCAACAGGCAGCAGCAGCATAGTGTTCCCTAAACTCTACTCAGGCATGTGATAATGCATTCAGACCGTGACCTCAGTTATGTATTCAAGCATGCAAAATAGTGTTAATTAGAATTTAATGTCTGTTTGTTATGAGGAAGCACACAGGCACTGGGTTGGCGAGCACTGCCTGTATACCTAACCGGGAGCCAGAAGCTAGCTGGCTCGCTGGCTGGCTGGCTGGGAAGGGAGGGAGAGAGAGAGAGCGAGAGAGAGAGAGAACAGCACTTTACAGTAGCAGCTCTTTGCCACAAACTACAGCTTGGATAGATTTTTTTTTGTAAAATCTTAAGAGGAAGGGTTTTTATAATTTATTTTTTATAATTAGTCTCTCTCAAATATATTCAAAATGAGTTCAATATTGACCACAGATTGTGGTGGTTACTTACCGATAAGGGAATATGCTTTAGAGTGATTTAAGCTGTTATGCCTTTTTGATTACTTCATCGCCTACATAAACTCATCATTTGGCTACTTCGTTTAAAAACTACTTGAGCAATTTCTCCCCCCTCTCACTCTTGATGTGCGTCATCAGAGGAAAAAAGTATATGTTGAAATCCTGATCCTGTGCCATAATCCTGTGGCATATTATACACTCACATCCACTCCTCATCCATTAGCTGTGGCCATTAGGCGTCATGCTAAAAAAGGAAAGGAGGCCTGATAGCCTTCCTCCTCACTGAGCTCAATGCAAGGTCTGTTGTCAGAGCTAAGCTATAGAGCAGACCCTCTCTGCCCCTCACTGGGTTGTCATTTGTCAATGTAAAACTCACCACCACTGACCCTGCCTATGTCTGTAGTGAACCTCAGCACCGACGTATGTGACCGTTGCTGGGTAGAGAGAAGTCAGGGCAGTATACTGTAGGTATTGAGTGAGATTTTATATCAAATGGCAGATTAAGAAGGTTACTATATAAAGACGTGTGCATTCTGCTGCCTGCCTGGAGCTGCAAAGCAAACTATTATCAAAACAAAAATATCTACAGGGATGACATCTTGAGGGTAAGTGGGTATTCCATGTGGAAGGTGACAATTGAGCGATTTAGCACATTTGATGGAGAGATCAGTCTCCTCCCCTGTTCCCCAGACCTCTCTTTTGCACTATTTTTCTTCGGCTGTAGAAATGTATTTTAATTGTGTGTTAAAATGGGATTGGATAAATTAGAAGATATTAATGAGTATGTCCAATCCACAGTAGACCCAATGGTTCTCCTCATTATTTACCTTTGCCACCCTCCACCCTAGCCTGGTTGCAAGTCTGTCTCTGCTGTCTTGCCAACTCCTTATGGAATTGTCATGCCCCTCCATGAATCACAGTCACAAATCACAGAGTCAGGGCACAATCATACAGAATGTTCTGATGGACATGTGAAGCAGACCCTAGTGCTCTTTCTACTCTGTGTTGAGAAGAAAAGAACATACCCGGAACACCAAAATTGGTTTTGTGGAAGTTCCCAGAACATGCGTTAAGTCTCAGCAAATGTTCTCATAACACAAAAACTGTCCAGTCATGCTGATGAGTATAGAATGTTTGTATAAAACAGTCGCGTGATGTTGCAAAAACATTCCTAGAACGCATTTAATGTGTTATTTAAAGGTTCCCAGAATGTTTCATTAGGTTGTGGGAACAGTCTAGTGAGAACATTGTGGGGACATCACAAAATATATTTTCCCAAAACACAAAAATATTATCTTTAACCTTAAACAAATATGCTATGAATGTCATAAAAACAGACTTATTTGGAAATTGTGGAACATTGTGCAACATTGTGGGAATGTTCTGTGCAACCTTTGTGAATATCAAAATGAGGAAAATGGTGACGGAGCTGCCTGAAGAGCCAGATCACAGTAAGGGCCCAGGACGGTGGAGAGACTGAGGGCCAGGCAGAGGGTGAGCAGATTTCTTGAAGAGAGCTGCATTTTATTTTAAGGAGATTATGGTATGTTCCTGATTAAAAGGGATTTACAGTATATCTATGGGTTCTGAGTAGCCCAGATGCAGAGGGTCCGGACATTATCCCTCAGGGGTGCTGGGTTTCCCCCCTAATGGCTCTAAGGGAATAGCATGTGAGGAGTCCTTGGAGTTCTTGCTGGGCCAATTCTAGATTTATGCTACACAGTATGCTCTAGGCCAGGGTTTCTAACAGCAGAACTCCCATGGATCATCCATACAAACATTGTTTTTCTCGCTTTTTCTAGTCTTTACTATGGTAAACATTATAAAAATGAGACTGTGAGTGTGAATCCCATTGAAACAATAACATAATACAAAGTACAATCAGTGTATTATGAATTTGTTTTATCTCCCAAAGCTCTTCAGATATTATTGAGCTCTGTTGATATGAATCTCTCTTTATTTGTTTGCAAATCTTCTCCAACTTTCTGTTTAACATCTGATGATAGGGACCAACCAAAGTCATACGGATATGCTAAATATATGCTAATATATTATTTCTCTAGCATTGCAATCCATGCTATTTTATGTTGTTCTATTTAGCATTTATCCCAGGGCGAGTCATGCAGGGATATGTATGATAGGAGAGGTAGAGAGATGAATGAGTTCAATTATAAATCTTTCAGGAGCGGCGGTTTGGGTTATTCCTCTTTCAGCCATGAGACACCTTCCTGAATTCATGAACTCAATCATCTTTAAAAGCCACCCGCCTCCAAATCTCTGAATATAAAAACATTACCCCAGCCTCATTGCAGGTTAATGTGCCACCCTATTGTATATCTGTTTAATCATATACATTGCATGTGCAAATGAGGTATTGAATGTATAGAGTAATTAGATTTAAAGTTAATCACTTAGAATACATTACAGAATAGCGTATAGATTTCAGGTGATTGGTTAATGCCCCTGTTTGCAATCATTATCAATTAGTCATTAGGAAATACAGTGCCTTCGGAAAGTATTCATACCCCTTGCTTTTTAAACATTTTGTTACATTACAGCCTTATTCTAAAATTGATTACATAGTTGTTTCCCTCATCAATCTACACACAATACCCCATAATGACAAAGCAAAAACTGTTTTTTTTTTAAATGTTTGCTTATTTATATAAAAAAAAGAAAACATAAATATCACATTTACATAAGTATTCAGACCCTTTACTCAGTACTTTGTTGAAGCACCTTTGGCAGCGATTACAGCCTCGAGTCTTCTTGGTTATGACACTACAAGTTTGGCACATCTGTATTTGGGGAGTTTCTCCCATTCTTCTCTGCAGATCCTCTCAAGCTCTGTCAGGTTGGATTGGGAGCGTTGCTGCACAGCTATTTTCAGGTCTCTCCAGAGATGTTAGATCGGGTTCATGTCCGGGTTCTGGCTGGGCCACTCAAGGACATTCAAAGACTTGTCCCGAAGCCACTCCTGCGTTGTCTTGGCTGTGTGCTTAGGGTCGTTGTCCTGTTGGAAGATGAACCTTCGCCCCAGTCTGAGGTCCTGAGAGCTCTGGAGCAGGTTTTCATCAAGTATCTCTCTGTACTTTACTCCGTTCATCTTTCCCTCGATCCTGACTAGTCTCCCAGTCCCTGCCGCTGAAATACATCCCCACAGCATGATGCTGCCACCACCATGCTTCACCGTAGGGATGGTGACAGGTTTCCTCCAGATGTGACCCTTGGCATTCAGGCCAAAGAGTTCAATCTTGGTTTCATCAGACCAGAGAATGTTGTTTCTCATGGTCTGAGAGTCTTTAGGTGCCTTTTGGCAAACTCCAAGCGGGCTGTCGTGCCTTTTACTGAGGAGTGGCTTCCGTCTGGTCACTCTACCATAAAGGCCTGATTGGTGGAGTGCTGCAGAGATGGTTGTCCTTCTGGAATGTTCTCCCATCTCCACAGAGGAACTCTAGAGCTCTGTCAGAGTGACCATCGGGTTCTTGGTCACCTCCTTGACCAAGACTCTTCTCCCCCGGTTGCTCAGTTTGGCCGGGCGGCCAGCTCTAGGAAGAATCTTGGTGGTTCCAAACTTCTTCCATTTAAGAATGATGGAGGCCACTGTGTTCTTGGGGACCTTCAATGCTCCAGACACAATCCTGTCTCTGAGCTCTACAGACAATTCGTTCGACCTCATGGCTTGGTTTTTGCTCTGACATGCACTGCCAACTGTGGGACCTTATATAGACAGGTGTGTGCCTTTCCAAATCATGTCCAATCAATTGAATTTACCACAGGTGGACTCCAATCAAGTTGTAGAAACATCTCAAGGATGATCAATGGAAACAGGATGCACCTGAGCTCAATTTCGTGTCTCATAGCAAAAGGTCTGAATACTTATGTAAATAAGGTATTTCTGTTTTTTATTTTTTATAAATTAGCAAACATTTCTAAAAACCTGTTTTCGCTTAGTCATTATGGGGTATTGTGTGTAGATTGCTGAGGTTAAATAAATAAATACATGTAGAATAAGGTTGTAACGTAACAAAATATGGAAAAAGTCAAGCGGTCTGAATACTTTCGAAGGCAGTCAGTCAGTTCTAGTACCATAGTTACAATGTGCATGGATACTGGAGCGATAGAGGTAGATACTTATAGGGGTAAGGTGACTAGGCATCAGGATATATGATAAACAGAGTAGCAGCAGCGTATACGATGATTGTATGTGAGTGGGTGTGTGTAGAGTCAGTATAAATGTATGTGAATATTGTGTGTGTGTGAGCACATTATGAAGTGGGTGTTTGTGTGTGTGTGTTGTGTTGGAGTATTAGTGTGCGTGAGTGTAAAGGGTCCTGTGAGTGTGTAGGGTCCTGTGAATGTGTAGGGTCCTGTGAATGTGTAAGGTCCTGTGAGTGTGTAGGGTCCTGTGAGTGTGTAGGGTCCTGTGAGTGTGCATAGAGACAGTGCAAAAATAAAAAGTAAATACAAGGGTCCTGTCCTGAAAGGTGCTGGCCTACCCCAGGCTGTGGTTGAGCAATGCCTTGTAACACATCTGCTGTTCATGGACTATCCTATCCTCCATTCCATGACTCAATAGAGAACTCCAAAGGTTGAGACACCCATCCCTCAATGAGATATTAATAGTGAAAACATTTGACCTGATGGAGTCCTGTAAGAAATGAAAAGCTAATTAATTCCTGTGTAGCGATGAGGAGAAGCTGGGCCGTAGGAGAGAGAGAGAGAGAGAGATGGAGAGAGTGAAAACAGTGAGGGCAGAGAAGGTGCCATGGTAATGGGAGCCATGAACTCAGCGTTCAACATCCAGTATGGCACTCTGCAAATGTCCTCTGGAAGTGGATAATATAGGAAGGGATGAGGGGATGAAATGAACTGAGATCAAACACAAGCAGCCTGGTGTTGTTGTGTTGTGGAGTAAAGGCTCTTAGATTCTCAGACACTGGCTCTTTGTGTGTGGAGTCGGGAAAGCTCACACAACTCAATTTTTCTCTCTCCCATGGCAGTTCTCTGGAGGTTAGAGCAAGGGAACGATTTGCTTTGTCACTTTCACTTGTCATTGATCTTGTTTGAATTCAATAGTACTTAAAGGAAGAATCGTTGGTTGTCTGAAAGTCATTTATAATTAACGTTATTGCCTTTATCTGGCATTACTTTATTAACACTGATCTTAGAAGAATAGAGCTTGAGGGATCTCTCTAAATACTCCCTCTTTCTAGTCTTGAAGAATGTGAATTTGAGAAACTCACTGACCTTCATACATTTCACATGATGTCTGTGTAATACTAAAGATTGATTCATTATCATAGTGTGTTGAGAGTTGTTGAGGCACAGTAGCCTACCTAGATATGGAGCCACCATCTCCAATGTTTCATGGTTCATAGAGAAGATGAGCTGGTTAACCTCTGAGCTCAATTGTTTTGCTTCAGAGCCTTATATTTCTTTATATGAGCTTGATTTGTGACCAATGGAGCCTCTCTGCCCAAGGCCCTACAAGCTAATGCAATTGTTCTGCTGCCATTTATGAACTTGAAGCTGAAAGGAAAAACATATAGATTCACATAATTAATTTGTCCTTGAATACTCTGAATAATGACATGATGACGTACATAGATGTTTATTCTGATGTAGAAAATTATCTGTTTTTCTCTTTCTACCCCTCAGCCGCTTCCCGCAAGCACAGCGTCTCCCACTGGCGGATGCAGGACATTGCACAGGAGTCTGTTGACAGCTCAGATGAGGAGTTTTTCGATGCCAGAGGTTAGTTTAATTTTTTCCTTTGATAACACCCAAGGAGCTTAGTTCAACTCTCTCTCTTTCCTGTCTTTCTTCCTCTCTCATCTTCCCCTTATCTCTCTTCCTTTGTGAGCACCCTGAAAAGCGCCATATCCCGTCAAATGGGTCAGGTTGGGCTTATATGCCTGACACGCTGATATATCCTCAGGCTTCCTCACATGGGAGTTTTTTTTTTACAGGTCTTTTGAACAGTGAAAGGGGAAATCAATTGAACTGTAATGCTAGAATCACCGGGGAATTTGCATGCAGTTTGGGATGTGGTCAGGGGATCTATTTAACGTGGGTCTATGATTGCTGTTTTGATTGACTGGAGAGAAGTCTATCTTCAGGCTAGGAGAGAGGCTGATTGCTAATGCTAGACCCCCGGTGGGAAGATAGAGGCGAAGAAAAGTGACTCAGTTGTATAACAGTAAGGCATGCTGATCACTGTTGAGTGGATTCCCTACAGGAACACCGTAGTAACAGGTGTATTGTTGCTCTTAACACCAGGCTTTCACACATTAGGCTCATGGTGAAAATCATAGGTGGTATGGAACTATTGTCCCCTGTCTGGAATGGAGAGCATCTGTTGCATGTTGCTTGTATGCTCTGTCCTGCCAGCTTTGTCCAACCCAATTGCTTTGTCCTTGTTAACTAATTTCCCTCTCTGGATCAATACATCTCCAGTCCTTAGTTTTACCTATGTAGTGCACTATATAGGGAATATGGTGCCATTTGGGACGTATCCATGGAACCTGAGGAAGATAAATCCTGTCTTGGATGTGACCCAAGACCCTCTCTATACCTCTTGTGGAAATGCTAGGGACATATTTAATCAGTGCTTATGCCGGTTTATTATTTCTAAAGCACCGAGGGTATTTCTCCCGGTGAGGTCATCCTGGCAGTCTCCATCTGCTATGTCTCCAGTCTAAGAATAGCCCTGTGATTAAGCAGATAATCATCATTAGAGGTGGTAGTTAAAAGTGTGAAAGATGTGGAAGAGAGAGGCTTTATAGGGAGGGAAATCCTCATGGAGCACAACACACACACACACACATACACACACACAAATACACTAACACACACACACATGGAGCACCACGGCATCACATCAGTAGCATGGGCCTTCGACCGTATTTTAATATAACAGCCAGGGAAATGCATCATCATGCATGTCATGTTTATGATCAATCATTTATATGGTTATATCTGTCGTTTAGGGAATAGTGGTAGCATGATTCGGTAGGTTTAAGTTGGTTTGTTCCTAGAAAGGATTATATTTTCCCAGGGAGAATAGATAAGCCATCACGCCCACTGGGGTAACTGAAAATGTTAATCACACAGATTCTTTGCTTCAAGCGCCTTTCTTTTGGAGAGATGGATAAGGGAGGTAAGTCAAACCAATTATACAGTATGTTACAGTTTTTTTCAATTGCTAATATGCATTGGTTAAAACTGAAGTTACATTGTCAAAACTCTTCACACAGTCAGCGAAACAGAAGTGTATGTGGACCAAACTGTGAATCATTTTTCATTGCTTTCACACAAAATGCATTCAATGACCACAGTCTCCGAAATCCATGAACTCTTTTCTCATTCATACTCCACCACCTGCAAAACTATATATTTGCAGCACGTTTTCAAATGCTAACACACTGTTTGCAAAACTGTTAAAAACACATTCAAAACAGAATTATGGCAAATGTCGTGCATTTCTGCAGTAACTAGATTGAAACATACAGAAAATCTCAGCAGAATATTTCATCATTCCAAACACAGCTGATTGCAATTTCAGCTGAAAGCCTACCCAAGTGTCCTGTTTTTAGTCTCGTTACCAAACAGACAAAAGAGGACGGCTTCGGAATGATTTAGTTTGGAAACATGGATCAAGGAAGACAGGTTGGTGGGGAAAGAAGAGTGGCAGGGAGAGGGAGAATGTGTGGAGGACAAAGGAGAGGAAGACCAAGAGTGGTGGTCTCTGATGAGATAAGGGCCACAATTATTGACCATGTTGTAAACCATGGTCTCTCTTTGAGAGAGGCCGGTTTAAGGGTGCAACCAAATCTGCAGCATTCAACAGTTGCATCAATAGTACGAATTTTCCGGCAAAACAACAGGTGAGATGTGCATCCTTCAATGATAATTGAACTACATATTACAGTACAATACAGTATGTTCATATTTTTACATGTACTGACATTTTGAAATATATTGATTGTTTTGTGTTTTTCAGTAGGATCCAAAGGTTGCCTCCCACAGGAGGGAGAGACAGAATATTATCAGATGTGCAGGAAATTCCATAATTGACATGGTAATTAGCAACAATGCAATAAAACTGAGGGAAATTTGGGACAGAGTGCTGGCAGACAATATCACTTTTGGGAATGTGAATACGGTCAGTACAACGACAATTGCCAGAGTCCTAGAGAAACACCAAATAAGGATGAAGCAGTTGTACACTGTACCCTTTGAGAGAAACGGTGAACGTATGAAAGAACTCCGGTATCAATATGTCCAGGTAAGATATTTGTTCAATAACCAAACAGGGTACATACACAGCTATGCATAATGTAAAGTACTGTAAAACTGTGGATTTACTGTATTTTAGAGAGTAATGGAGATGGAAGCCAGGCAAACTGCACATACATTCATCTTTGTGGATGAAGCTGGATTCAACCTGGCAAAAACACGCCACAGGGGAAGAAATGCGATTGGACAGAGTGCAACCGTGGATGTCCCAGGCCAGAGAGGAGCTAACATCACAATGTGTGCAGCACTGTCCAATGATGGTTTGCTGTTACACAAACCACTCATTGGCTCCTACAATACAGAGAGGCTAATTTAGTTTCTGGATGAACTGCATAATCGACTTGTGCCAGCGGAGGAGAGAGGGGCAAGAAACTCCCCTACCTTCGTTGTTGTGTGGGATAATGTGGCCATCCACCACTCTGCTGCAGTCACAGACTGGTTTGCTGCACATGCCAGGATGTCTGTACTATTCCTGCCTCCATACTCCCCCTTCCTAAACCCCATAGAGGAGTTTTTCTCTGCGTGGAGGTGGAAGGTTTATGACCACCATCCACATGACCAGATGTCCTTACTGGATGCCATGAATGCGGGGTGTGGAGATACTTCTCCTGAAGACTGCCAGGGTTGGATTAGACATTCCAGAAGATACTTTCCAAGATGCATCGCCAGAGAAGAAATAAGATGTGATGTTGATGAGAACTAGTGGCCAAATGCAGGAGAGAGGGAGAACTAGAACCCTCACAGTACTGTCCAGTATGTGTGATTATACTAAACATGTTGTTGATGTTTTTTGTAATTATTATTGCAGCCCTGGAATTTCATGATTTTGTTTTTTGTTTAAACTTTTTATTTTTCACAAGTAAATTACTATATGCAAAGATATAGAAAAAAAAGGCTATTGAAGCAAATTGCTGCATTTCTGAATCATTCTTGTTACATATACTTTAATACAATCAATAAAGTGAAAAGGTGTTGTTCTTATTCTATAATGAAATACTGATTTATGTGAAAGATCATTCAAATTTCAAAGAAAAAATTTCATCATTTATGTAATGCTCCCTGTTGTTAGTGTTTTTTAGGTCAGTGTGTTATGAGTGACAATGTATGCTTTCTGAGTGAGAATTGTTGCCAGTGTTATGGTCGAACAAGCTTATTTTGAGACATGTGTGAAGTGTTTTGGTGGTTTGAGTGAGTTTTGGAGGTGTTATTAACTGTTTGGCCAAGATGCATGATGGTAATGCAGACTGTGTGAAGAGTTTTGAAAAAGTGGCTTCAGTATTGACCGATGCTTGTTAGCAATTGAAGAAAACTGTAACACATTTAATCCAAATGTATTATTAACCCAGTCAAATTTCTGGCATCTTGTGTAACACAATGACCAAAAAAGCAGCACATTATTCGGATAAACGCTTCAGATTTATCTAGCCTCAACATAGTTCCACTTCTCCTGGTGGACACTGCACAGCTTGCCTCAGTGACAGAGAACAGAGACCATATCTCACTCCCAGTCTTCCTCTCTTGTCCCCTGCTGAGAGTGGAAGTTTTAATGAATGCCAGGGGTTACAGAAACAAATGTTAAGTCTCTGCTGCAACCTACGTCACGTTTCTGTCGACTGTGTTAATGGCCTGCTTATTTATACTGACTTTTCACATTTGTGTGTGTGTGCGCGCGTGCGTGTGTGTGTCTGTGAATGTGTGTCTGTGTGTGTGTGTGTGTCTATGTGTTTGTGTCTATATGTGTGTGTTAGTGTGTGTGTGTGGATGTTTGTGTGTGTCTATGTGTGTGTGTCTATGTGTGTGTGTGTGACTGTGTCTATGTGTGTTAGTGTGTCTGTGTGTGTGTCTATGTGTCTGTGTGTGTGTGTGTGTCTATGTGTGTGTGTCTATGTGTGTGTGTCTATGTGTGTGTGTGTGTCTATGTGTGTGTCTAAATGTGTGTGTCTGTGTGTGTGTCTGTGTGCGTGTCTATGTGTGTGTGTGTGTGTGTCTAAGTGTGTGTGTGTGTCTAAGTGTGTGTGTATTTGTGTGTGTTATCACCTAAACGGTGTGAATACACCCTGAGTAATTAAACACAATTCACTGACAAACCATGAACAAATCTGACTGATGCTAATGAATAGTGTACTGGAGTATGCAGCTTGTATACATGCACACATACATGTTGATACACACCCACACACACACATATCCACACATATTTGGTTGTCTCGTATGAGACGTGCTGTGCTTCCCTTATCACTGTGCTGTGTCACAGAGCAGAACTGGCTGAGAAATATATTCCACCTGACTGGCAGAGTCACCAGGGTAAAGATAGCATGTGGCCTATAAAGTGGAACAGATTTACCCTGGCACCCCCATGTCTCTCCCGCTCACTATTTCTCACCGCAGCATGAAATACCCATGCTTAGAGAGATGCTTAATTACTGCATAACATGGAGAGTAAACAGAGGGAAGGGGGAGGCTCTATTTGCAAAATGGCAGCAGGTAAAATGGACCAATTTGTATTTTGAAGCAATTTTCTCTCTTATTATTATGGGGGGTACATTTTGTCAGTCACACAGTGTTTATGATTGTCTCCATGGGAAGTATAATGGATTTTCAACAAAGCTCTACAACAAAACAGACAAGCTCACACTGCATTATTCAAATGTCTTGTACCGCATTATGTTGTGTCACTTCCCCTCTGGAAACAGAATGAGTATGACGTTATTGTAGTTGCAGAATGAACTGGTAACTCTCAGCTACCTGCATGTTTCCACATCAATCTTTCATGAGACACATTTCTCATTCATATGTAATGAGGGGTTTCTGGCCCACCACACAACAGGGGATTTAAATTAAAAGTCCAGATGTTAGTGCCCGCCGTCAGCTGAATTGGGGAAAGTCCCAGCCAGTTGTTCTCCGAGGCTTTTCATCTCTGGATGTCATTGTAGTCTTTTGATTGGTCTGTGCTTTGCAGCGTTGCGGCTCACCAATCGCGCCTCATCCTGTAGTCTTTGATTGATGCATAATATTGGAATAGCTTTGTGGCCGCCCGCCTGGTGTTTTTGAAGCATTAAAGTGTAATGGGAAAAACCTTGGAGGAACCTTTCAAGCTTACATAAAAGCTTCCCTATCTCAATCAATGAAAAAATGTAACCTCTTACACAGAAAACTATTTTGAAATGTTATGTTCATAACAGCGTTATCAGTGTAGTATATTCATGAACATATCAAGCGGGAGAGAGGATGAAGTTTTCTTTTTTGTGATTGTTAAAAAACTCTCTACTGAGAATGCCCTCTTGGGGATAAGATATTTCAAAAATAAACCAGAGCAAGCTAATAAAATGGTGGTAAAATGTCCTGAGATAGGCTATTAAAGAGATGGGCTTGCTCTTAACAGGAGGGATGGATGGCTCTAAAGGTTATATTCTTAGGAGCATGTAATTAAGTAATGTCAGGACAACTTGTTTTCTCCTGAAATAATACTACTTTTAGGGAGAGAGAGAGAGAGAAAGAGAGAGAGAGAGAGAGGAATGGAGAGGGGGAGGGAGTAAGAGAGACAGAGAGAGAGAGGAGACAGAGAGAGAGGAGAGAGATGGGGAAGATAACGTTTGAGAGAGAAATTAAGAGTGAGAGGGAATTAGTGAGTAAGACACAGAGAGAGAGAGAGAGAGAGAGAGAGAGAGAGAGAGAGAGAGAGAGAGAGAGAGAGAGAGAGAGAGAGAGGATAGAGAGAGATGGGTGAAGAGAACGTTTGAGAGAGAAATGAAGAGGGAGAGAGGGAGTGAATGAGTAAGAGAGAGAGAGAGTGGGAGTGTACTGTATTATACCACTCAAGCCATCACGATGAGCTCCTGGGAGTTGTATTTATTTCAGGATGATTAATGCTGTCACCCACGCCATAAAGCTCCAGGCCAGTAAAACCATGAGAACGTATTAAACTGTCACAAATATCTTCTCTGATATGCTAAAGAGATAACCCATAGGCTGTGTCCAAAATGGCACCCTATTCACTATATAGTGCACTACTTTTGACCAGAGCTCATATGGCTCTGGTCAAAAGTAGTGCACTATGTAGGGAATTGGGTGCCATTTGGGACACAGATGTGGACTCACTGAAGAGGCTGCCTGTCCGGCTCTCTTCTGGAGGTGTTTGGCTGCTCCTTAGAGACTATATGTTCATCTGGCTTTCATTCCATTATTTCCATTCTACCCAGTGGTAAATTAACGCAAGCTGACTCCACCAAGGACCTCTAGGAATGTTCATGATTGCCTCTAGAAAAGTGAAACAATCATACAACACTTTTGACCAGAGCCTTATGGGCAGTCAGAGTGTTAGAGTGCAGATGGGAATGCTTCCTATGTGATTAATTGAGCTGGGGTCCTGTATCTACTCAGGTCTACTTTGATATCCAACTGGAAAATATATTGCTCTTGCAAAAAATATCAGTGAATCTACCCCTTCCAGTCTCATTCCAATCTTCTCTCAGTAGAGCAGCCTTGTCTGAGAGCACTGTGTCAGATAGCATGACATCTCCATCTGAGGGACGAGCGTCATGTAGGAGTGACGCCACCTGATTAGAAAACAATGGTGGCAGAGATAGACACACCAAATCTCCAAGACAAACAAATATACTCCAGGAGTCACTGCCGTGGGTTGGTCAAATGACAAATGCCTTGTTGCTGAGGCTGTTCTCGTTAGTGTTGTCATGGCCTCACAAATGACTGCTCTTAGAGGGTCACTGGTAGTATTGGAGAAAGGAAATAGAAATCTCAATATGACAGCTTCCATTCTAGTGAGAGCTGGAGCTCACTGGAGTGCGTTGTATATTCACAGTGGTCTGTGTTGTCTTTGACCAACCCAAGGCAGTGACTACTGGGTCAGAAGGCGACACAGTGTGTCTGTCTGTGTGACAGTGTGACGGTATCACAGCACTGTGATGGCTGTGACTGACTGAATGCTGTCTGTTGACGGTGTTGACTGAGTCACGCTGTTGACTCACCTCCCCAGACAGACAGAGCTGAGGATCAAGACCTCTATAACAGGGGAGTATATTTGTCTTAATGATTTGGTGTGTCTATCTCTGCCAACATTGTTTTCTGACAGGTGGCGTCACACCTAAATGACGCTCGTCCCTCAGATGGAGATGTCGTGCTTTCTAACGTAAGACAATGTCTCTGCCATAGTGTTCTCAGATTAGACTGCTCTACTGAGAGAAGATTGGAAGGAGATTAGAAGGGGTAGATTCACTAATAATTTTCGCAAGAGCACTATATTTTCCAGTTGTCTCGATATATGCTGTGCAAGATTTAAAACTATCTGAGTAGACCTGAGTAGATATAGGACCCCTAACGATACCAAACAAATGCTTTTCCACCCTTTGCACATCAGACAGCTTCCATCTCCTTACATCCCCCCCCCCCCCCCCCCCCCCCCCCTTACCAATGACTCTCCACATTTCACAAGCCTTGAGTTGTATCCACCAGAGTGAGGAAAATCTCCCATCATTCTGAATGAGTGCTCTCCATTCCAGGCCCATGCAGGCAAGCCTATGCCAGCTCAACTGTCACCGTGCTTATTGACGTATGCTGTTGACAAATTTCTTCTGCGTTAATCCTGATTTGTTATCTGATTACATGAATTTGAATAATGAGTTGAATTTGTCGGAGTGGGCTTTATACAGATCATATTTACTGTTGGGTTTAAGCCGCTTCCCTGATTTAAAGTGGTAATAAATGGCTGCTGGAGACAGATTGCTTTTCCCATTATCGTAGGTGTCACGACTTCCGCCGAGGCTGCCTCCCCTCCTTTTTCGGGCAGGTTTCGGCGTTCGTCGTCACCGGCTTACTAGCTACTGCCGATCCCATTCTCATCACTCCACTTGTCATGTCTTGTCTTGTAAATCACACACACCTGGTGCTCATTCCCCTAATTAGTATTTGTATAAGTGATCCCTCTGTTCCCCTTGTCTTTGTGAGTGATTGTTTCATTGTGAGAGCGAGTAGCTCGGTTGAGCCAAGGTGGAATATTTCCCTTGTGATAGTTTTGTATTGACGCTGGGTGCGTTTTATTTATGTAAACGGAATAAACTCTGGACTTCGGTGTTTTACCTCCTGCGCAATGTAAGGGATTTCTGCTGCAACTAGAGTTGTATTTCTCCAGCATCAGGTCGACGCCACTGGAGCGGGAGAAGGTATCCGTCCTTGTTTCCTGCCTTTGTGGGAGAGCCCTGGAGTGGGCCAACGCGGTGTGGAACGAGGGAGGTGCCGCGTTGGAGGACTACGGGGAGTTTGCTCGCCTTTTTCTGGCCTTTTTTGATCACCCGCCTGAGGGCGAACGACTGGTCCATCTGAGGCAGGGGACGAGGACCGCACAGGACTACGCGCTGGAGTTCCGGACGCTGGCAGCGGGGTCCGGGTGGAACGAGCGGGCCCTGATCGACCATTTCCGGTGCCACTTAAGGGAGGACGTCCGACGGGAGCTAGCCTGCCGTGATGCCATGCTATCGGTCTCCCAACTGGTGGACATGGTCATCCGGCTGGACAATCTGCTAGCAGCCAGAGGATGTCCTGGTAGGGGTCTGCCCGTTACCACTCCGGACGACTCTGACCCCGAGCAGATGGAGCTGGACAGCGACAGTGCCACTCTGGTGGCACGGAGGGACAATCCACTTCACATCACAGTCAACGTTCCTTTGGGTCTGGAGGCGGTAGGCAGCGTACTCACGCATCACCCCAGCTAACGTTCAGAGCCCTTTGCAGCGCACTGTTCCTTATCTATCTCCTTTCCCGATCACCTGGTAGTTTCCCAGTGTAAGGCGCTAGTCGATTCAGGCGCAGCTGGGAACTTTATGGACAGGGCATTTGCACGCCGTCAAGGCATTTCATTGGTTCCCCTATCCATTCCACGCCCCATCAGAGCACTTGATAGTCGACCATTAGGGTCCGAGTTGGTTAAGGAGGTTACTGTACCAGTCACCATGATTACACAGGAGACGCATGTTGAGCAGATCACTTTTTTGATTTTTGAGTTTCCTGCTTACCCTGCAGTCTTAGGTATTCCGTGGTTAGCCCTTCACAACCCCACTTTTTCATGGCCGCAGAGGGTTCTTACGGGGTGGTCGCGTGAGTGTCCGGGTAGGTGTCTAGGTGTTTCCATTGGTGCGACCACAGTGGAAAGTCCAGACGGTACCCCCACCGTGCGCATTCCCCCTGAATACCATGATCTGGCGCTCGCGTTTTCCAAGATGCAAGCGACTAAATTACCACCTCATCGGGAGGGGGATTGCGCGACAAACCTTTGGGTAGACGGTGTACCTCCCAGGAGTCATGTGTATCCCCTGTCACAGGCTGAAACGGAGGCTATGGAGTCCCTGCGCCAGGGGTATATACGTCCCTCCACTTCACCTGCTTCCTCAAGTTTCTTCTTTGTGAAGAAGAAAGATGGCGGTTTACGCCCGTGCATTGATTATTGACCTCTGAATAACCTAGTGACTGTATGATTTAGTTATCCTCTTCCCCTCATTCCTTCAGTGATTGAGTCAATGCATGGGGCCTGTTTTTTCACCAAATTAGACCTCAGGAGTGCCTACAACCTGGTGCGTATTCGGGAAGGGGATGAGTGGAAAACCGCATTCAGCACAACCTCGGGGTCATTATGAATACCTGGTGATGCCCTACGGTTTGATGAATGCTCCATCCGTTTTCCAGTCCTTTGTGAATGAGGTGTTTCGGGACATGCTTGGTCGCGGTGTGGTGCTCTACATCGATGACATCCTGGTGTATTCCGCTACGTGCGCCGAGCATGTGTCCCTGGTTCGCAAGGTACTGGTCCGACTGCTGGAGAATGAGCTTTATGCCAAGGCAGAGAAGTGTGAGTTTTTCCAGCAGTCAATCTCCTTCCTCGGATACTGCATTACTACCACAGGTGTGGAGATGGAGGGAGATCGAATTTCAGCCGTGCGTAATTGGCCAACTTCAACCACGGTGAAGGAGGTGCAGCACTTCCTTGGCTTTGCCAACTGCTATCGGAGGTTTATTCGGGGCTTTGGCAAGGTCGCAGCTCCCATTACCTCCTTGTTGAAGGGTGGGCCGTCCCGGCTCCACTGGTCTGCTGAGGCTGATTTGGCCTTCAGTAGATTGTGGGGTCTGTTCACCTCAGCCCCGGTACTGGCTCACCCCGATTCATCACTCCGTTCGTAGCGGAGGTGGATGCGTCCGAGATAGGGATAGGCGCTGTCTTATCTCAACGCTCGGGCACGCCACCCAAGCTCCGCCCCTGTGCCTTCTTTTCGAAGAAGCTCAGCTCGGCGGAGTAGAACTATGGCATGGTGATTTGGAGCTGCTGGCTGTTGTCCGAGCTTTGACGGTGTGGAGGCATTGGTTCGAAGGGGCGAAACACCCTTTCCTTGTCTGGACAGACCACTGTAACCTGGAGTACATTCGGGCAGCGAGGAGGCTGAATCCTCACCAGGCCAGGTGGGCCCTCTTCTTCAACCGATTTGATTTCACACTTTCAAACATTCCGGGTACGAAGAACGTGAAGGCAGACACACTGTCTCGGCTGTATGACACAGAGGAGAGGCCCAGAGACAACACCCCCATACTCCCAGCCTTATGCATTGTGGCGCCGGTAGTATAGGCGATGGACGCGGATATAGCGCAGGCATTACGCACAGATCCATCTCCACCGCAGTGTCCAGCTGGGCTGCAGTACGTGCCTGCGCTTATCCGTGATCGTCTGATCTACTGGGCACACACAACACCCTCCTCTGGTCATCCAGGTATCGGTCGTACAATGCGCTGCCTGACCGAGAAGTACTGGTGGCCTACCTTGGCTAAGGACGTGAGGGTGTATGTTTCCTCCTGCTCAGTGGGCGCCCAGAGTAAGGCACCTAGGCACCTCCCAGCGGGTAAGCTACAACCTTTACCAGTTCCACAACGACCATGGTCTCACCTTAGTATTGATTTTCTTACTGATCTTCCCCTCTCCCAAGGTAACACCACTATCCTGGTCATTGTGGATCGCTTTTCCAAGTCCTGCCGCCTCCTTCCTCTGCCCGGTCTCCCCACGGCCCCATGGCCCTACAAACTGTGCAGGCTCTGTTTACTCACGTCTTCCGGCACTACGGGGTACCAGAGGATATAGTGTCCGACTGAGGTCCCCAGTTCACGTCTAGAGTCTGGAAGGCGTTCATGGAACGTCTGGGGGTCTCAGTCAGCCTGACCTCTGGATTTCACCCCGAGAGTAATGGGCAGGTGGAAAGGGTGAATCAAGATGTGGGTAGGTTCCTGCGGACCTACTGTCAGGATCGACTGGGGGAGTGGTCGGTGTTCCTGCCATGGGCAGAACTCTCTCCGCCACTCCTCCACTAACCTAACACCCTTCCAATGTGTTTTGGGTTACCAACCGGTCCTGGCACCGTGGCACCAGAGCCAGACCGAGGCTCCTGCGGTGGATGACTGGTTTCGGCGCGTGGAGGAGACTTGGGACGCTGCCCACATTCGCCTCCAGCGCGCCGTGCGTCGTCAGAAGGCGAACGCTGACCGCCACTGCAGGGAGGCCCCGGTTTTCGTACCGGGGGATCGGGCCTGGCTCTCGAACCGGAATCTACCCCTCCGCCTGCCCTGCCGGAAGCTGAGCCCGCAGTTTGTGGGGCCATTTAAAGTCCTGAGGAGGATAAACGAGGTTACATACGGGTTGTTACTCCCCCCTGATTACCGTATTAACCCCTTGTTTCATGTGTCTCTCCTCAGGCAGGTGGTAGCTGGTCCGCTCCAGGAATCTGAGGTGCGGGAGGTTCCTCCACCTCCTCTGGACATCGAGGGGGCCCCGGCGTACTCGGTCTGTTCCATACTGGATTCGAGGCGTCGGGTGGGGGGCCTTCAGTATCGTGGGAGGGGTACGGTACGGAGGAACGGTGCTGGGTCCCAAGGAGGGACATCCTCGATCCCTCCCTGTTGAGGGATTTCCACCGTCGCCATCCGACTCGCCCTGCTCCGCGTCCTCCTGGCCGTCCCCGGGGCCGGGGTCAGCGCACTGCTGGAGCTGCGCATCAAGGGGGGGGGGGGGGGGGGGGTACTGTCACGACTTCCGCCGAGGCTGCCTCCCCTCCTTGTTCGGGCAGGTTTCGGCGTTCGTCGTCACCGGTTTACTAGCTACTGCCAATCCCATTCTCGTCACTCCACTTGTCATGTCTTGTCTTGTCAATCACACACACCTGGTGCTCATTCCCCTAATTAGTATGTGTATAAGTGTTCCCTCTGTTCCCCTTGTCTTTGTGAGTGATTGTATTTGTGAGAGCGAGTAGCTCGGTTTACTCTTCCATTTGTTATTGCCAAGGTGGAATATTTCCCTTGTGATAGTTTCGTATTGACGCTGGATGCGTTTTATTTATGTAAACGGAATAAACTCTGGACTTCGGTGTTTTACCTCCTGCGCCTGACTCCTTCATTCACACATCATCACAGTAGGCTACCACCACAGCCACTCATTGTAGACCCATTACTAATGTATTACCATAGCACTGTACACAAACACTTCTTGTACTTTGAAATTAATGTCAGAATTTTGTCAGAACATATTGCAACAGCACTGGTGATTGGAGGCTTGGGCTTTCAGAATGTATCTTGCTGTATTTACTTCAATTTTAAATACAGCCAACAGGCACCATGCCACTGGTTTTCCATGTAATTGTTTGTTGTCTCCTGGCCCATGCTGGTAGTGACTGACTGGAGTCACACACTGCTGAAAATGGAAAACAATCATAAGCAAGCCAGACCAGTGCTACACTGAGGCTCACACTCCCTGATTGGAACATTCTATTTAACACTCCTTACCTACCTCACATGTTGTGTACACATTTACCTGGTTGTGCAGTGTAGCCTGCTATTAGTAAGGGCAGCAATTTGGTCTCTTGTGCATTTAGATTGGAGCCAACAGAGAAAGAGGTTTCTCAGCCTGCATAGTGATTTGCTGACTGTCTCTTCACTTCCAATCTTTCACGTCTCCTATCTCTCTCCTGCTTGACAAGCATGCCTTTAAACTGGGATAAAAAAAAGATCAATTGTGGATGTCACATAGATGCCCTGAGTAGACACAGTGTCATCTGTAGAAAGATATGTTTTTATCAGGAACCATTCAATCAATTTTCAATCAATTTTATTTTATATAGCCCTTCTTACATCAGCTAATATCTCGAAGTGCTGTACAGAAACCCATTCCTCATGTATACTGAACAAAAATATAAATGCAACATGTAAAGTGTTGGTCCCATGTTTCATGAGCTGAAATAAAGATCCCACAAATTCTCCATATGCACAAAAAGCTTATTTCTCTCAAATTTTGTCCACAAATGGTTCACATCCCTGTTAGTGAGAATTTCTCCTTTGCCAAGATAGCCCATTCACCTGACAGGCGTGGCATATCAATAAGCTGATTAAACACCATGATCATTACACAGGTGCAACTTGTGCTGGGGACAATAAAAGGCCACTCTCAAATGTGCAGTTTTGTCACACATCACAATGCCACAGATGTCTCAAGTTTTGAGGGAGCGTGCAATTGGCATGCTGACTGCAGGAATGTCCAACAGAGCTGTTGCCAGAGAATGTAATGTTCATTTCTCTACCATAAGCTGCCTCCAAGGTTGTTTTAGAGAATTTGGCAGTATGTCCAACCGGCCTCACGACCGCAAACCACTTGTAACCACGCCAGCCCAGGACCTCTACATCCGGCTTCTTCACCTGCGGGATCGTCTGAGACCAGCCACCCGGACAGCTGATGAAACTGAGGAGTATTTATGTCTGTAATAAAGCCCTTTTGTGGGGAAAAACTATTTCTGATTGGCTGGGCCTTGCTCCCCAGTGGGTGGGCCAGTCTCACTTGACATTGAGTAATTAATTGTGTTGTGGATGTAAAGGAAAGTAAATAAGGTTTGTTTGTTGAATTGAGCCTGTGTGAGTCACTGTTCTAGGTCTTTTTAGTTGGATAGCGACTTAAATTAAAGTTTCTCTCTTCCTTTCCCTTCTACCTATTTTTCATATCTTCCTCCCCAAACATCTGCTCCTCTATTCATGCCAGTGGGCTACTTTCACTCCTCATTTCTGCTATCCATCTTCCACAGCCTTTATAATGTCATGTCCTGATCGACTCTAACTCTACTTTTACACCCGTATTCACTTAAACTAGCAAATCATCATCTTTCATTATCTCAAAGTTATGTAATAACCATGATCATATGCTGTAGCTAGGCTACAGTGGATATTGTTGTGCTGTCCTGTTTGGAACCATGATGATGTTGAAGACATAGTAATCGCTGTCATCCAGAGTTTACGTCCATTCTAACTGTATACTTTCTGCTCTATACAATCAGTCTTCCTTTTCTTCTCTCTCTCTTTCCCTCTCCCTCGCCCTCCGTGCTGTCAGGTTGAAGGACGTACCTGCATCCCTCCCCCTCTCTTCTTTCTCATCCAGGGCTGTCAGTTGCAGGGCAATCTCATCCTTCATTCATTCCTTCCCTCTCTGAATCTGAATGAGATGCAGCTTTATTTTGGCTTTCCTTCTGACCCTCTTGGCGTTGGGCGGTGGAGGTTTTTATTTAGTGTGTGTTATTTGGTTCTGGATGCTTGTATATTTGATCTGATCATAGCTGAAATCTCCTTTCCTCTGCTCGGCGCGCCAGGCTTTCTGTTGTGTTCTTCTCTCTCCTTGAAACATGTTTCACACCTCACAGGCGTTGTGTTCTTCCGTTGTGGCTGTAAGCTGCTCTCATCAGCGCTGCTCTCTGGGAGATGACTCAGTGCATTCTCAGTGCTTGGTTAAAACCTGCACGCTTCCCTGCCTTAACTCTGGCCTTTTTCAACTCCTGCAGGGTGTTGTTGTGATCTGGATGCTGAAGTGTGTGTGTGTGTGTATTTGAAATGCATCTACACATTATGTGTATTTGCATGTGTGTGTGTTGGCATCGACAGAGACAGACAGAGACAGAGAGGAAGAGAAGGGAGGTAAAGGGCTATAGAGACAGACAGTGACCAGTAGGCCTGCCAGTGTGATCGTAGTGGACAGGCCTGGCAGAACAGTGTCACAGCCACTCTGAGATGCCAGGCATGCGTGGTTGTGTGTGAGAGAAAGAGAGCGAGAGAGAGAGAGAGCAGTGTATTGGACACGGTGTGTCACTCTGTCTCTATGAGCCGGCCATCAGCAGACAACCCCTCTGACCATGGTACTGTCGCTGCAGCAGCCCAGTGTGACCATCACAGCAGACAACCCCTCTGACCATGGCTAATGCTTACCATTAGCACGCTGTCGCTTCAACTGGCTCCGATGACGGTCCAATGGGAGTCTGAGTATCCTCTGTTCTGTAGTTACATGCCATGTGTCACTGATGTAGTCTCTTTCCACATCTGCTGTGTCTGGGTTTGGCTAAACTATGGGAAATGTAGTAAAGGACAGAAATAAACTGTATGGAAATGTCTGTAGCAACCAGCCATCTAACCCCGCTCTCTGTGTGTCTGTGTCCCAGCAGATTCTAACCGCTGTCCCTGTGTGTGTGTGTCAGTGTCCCTGTGTCTGTTCCTGCGTCTGTCTGGATTTCCCCCATCCTCTGTGTTAACCAACCAGATAATCTGTTCAGTTCTCATCATCAACTATGTGTTTGGGTTCTATGATAATGTAATGGTGGGCGGCTGGTAGCCACGTTGGGCCAGTAACCGAAAGGTCACTGGTTCGAATCACCGAGCCGACTAGGTAAAAAGTATTTCGATGTGCCCTTGAGCAAGGCAGTTAACCCTAATTGCTCCTGTAAATTGCTCTGGATATGAGCGTCTGCTAAATGACTAAAATGTAATGTAAATGTAAATCTTCTTCCCTGTCTGTCTGTGTGTCCCCCAGCAGACAGATTGTAACCCTCCTCCCTGTGTGTCTGTGTGTCCCAACAGACAGATTGTAACCCTCCTCCCTGTGTGTCTATGTGTCCCCAGCAGATAGATTGTAACCCTCTTCCCTGTGTGTCTATGTGTCCCCAGCAGACAGATTGTAACCCTCTTCCCTGTGTGTCTATGTGTCCCCAGCAGACAGATTGTAACCCTCCTCCCTGTGTGTCTATGTGTCCCCCAGCAGACAGATTGTAACCCTCCTCCCTGTGTGTCTATGTGTCCCCCAGCATACAGATTGTAACCCTCCTCCCTGTGTGTCTATGTGTCCCCCAGCAGACAGATTGTAACCCTCCTCCCTGTGTGTCTATGTGTCCTCCAGCAGACAGATTGTAACCCTCTTCCCTGTGTGTCTGTGTGTGTCCCAGCAGATATGCTGGAGGGGAAGAGTGCCATCCTCCTGGGAATGAGCCAGTGGAACTCTAACGACCTGGTAGAGCAGATCGAGACCCTGGGACACATGGACCAATCACAAGGTATGTTACACACAGGGTACACTGGGACACATGAACCAATCACAAGGTATGTTACACACAGGGTACACTGGGACACATGGACCAATCACAAGGTATGTTACACACAGGGTACCCTGGGACACATGGACCAATCACAAGGTATGTTACACACAGGGTACACTGGGACACATGAACCAATCACAAGGTATGTTACACACAGGGTACCCTGGCACACATGGACCAATCACAAGGTATGTTACACACATGGTTCCCTGGGACACATGGACCAATCACAAGGTATGTTACACACAGGGTACCCTGGGACACATGGACCAATCACAAGGTATGTTACATACAGGGTACCCTGGGACACATGGACCAATCACAAGGTATGTTACACACATCACAAGGTACGTTACACAGGGTACACTGGGGGCATGAGAGGGCTCTAATGTCCCCTAAACATCTGTTCAACTCTCTCCACCTCATACTGTAGTACTGTGGAGCTGCTTGCTCTCAAAGACATACATGCACGCTCACACACAAAAAAACGCAAGCTCAAGCATGCATTCACACTGTTTTGTGCAGTTAAACAAAGAATTTCACACAACAAATCACAAATGAGGCCTTTGAACCACCAAAATTCAAACAAATTCAAACATCCATTTATGTGTTTATACATTCGGTTAGTTTAACATAAATCAGACAGAAGTTGATGCTCTGCTGCATGTATTGATTTGTAAACTCTTTGTTCTTATCAGAATAAGCCAATACCACCCCCCCCCCCCCCCCCCCAACGATTTCTCTATTCAGTTTGTTCTTATGGTTTATTTTTGTTTTCTGTTTTACTTATTTTTCATTTTAATCTCAGTGCTCTGATTTGCAAACCCCAGGGATTTATTTGGTCATTAGTAACTCCCTCTCTTGGTTATTTTTTTCCAGAGGCCGATCCATGAATGCCTAGTGAAAGCAGCTACTGTAATCCAATTACCTTCTCTGAAATTTCCCTCTCCATCACTCTGCTTCCCTTTATTCAGACTCACATCAACTGTATTTAATCTTAAATCACATTCATTAAATATTGGTTAGTGTTAAATGTAATTCAATGTGTTTTTCAAATGTAAATGAAGAAATTAGAACTTGATCTTATACAGACAAGTGATTTCCCTAATTAGCTACTTCACTGTACTGCAGACTCATGCAAATGACTGTCTGTAATGTAGATTCATGACTAAAATGTCAAATGTAATTAATGTTTTATATTGTCTCAGCACAGGTAGATCATCAGAACATTTTTACTGAACCAACACAAAGCCCTTGGGAGACTTACTATAGCCATATTATACTTCAGAAATCCTACAGCCTTTATAGTGAGACACATCAATGGTAGAAATACAGCAGAATGCTTTGTTAGTTCAGGGAGGACAGTGTTTTTTTATATTACAGAATTGCACAGTTTAGAGACTATGCAACAACAACAGCAGCTCACATCAGATGACTCACTGAGCCACCCAGTTACTCAATCCTGTCTCTAGTCTGAGGGCGCATCCCATATGGCACCCTATTCCCTATGTAGTGCACTACTTTTGACCAGAGCCATATTGCCCCTGGTCAAAAGTAGTGCATTACATAGGGAATAGGGTGCTTTTTGGGACACATCTTGAGTGTTTACCCCAACAGTCAATGCAAACCCAGCTGAACTTCTTTATTGGACAAGACAATGGGGAATTAAGAACAGGGGGTCTTAAGCAGGCCTGACAGAGTGATGAAGAAGCAATCACTGGGCCATGCATCATGCCTGCCAGCGTCTCCCTCTCTTTCTCCCATGCCACCCTATAGAAATAACCTCATTTCTGGCTGGCCCCAGTCCCTGTGCCCACTTCACTTGCCAAAATATACACATCAAACCATTTGTTAGATGAAGGAGGGATGAGGGGTATCAACGGGAACTCTTTGGGGATTGTTTTTTCCTGCTAAATACAGACATTCTTATGCTTTCTGAGAGTTTTTCGCGACATACAACCATCACTAATATTAATTACATCACATTAACTAAACATGATAAATTAAAGGATGTGAATCTTGTCAGCACTTTAGAGTGGAAGTTAGTGAGTGAGCTTTGAAGTCTGGGAAGGATCAAAGTCAGACATTGCAATCTCTTCATTGGTTTTCTCTTCTCTAAGGCTTCGCTGAGAAAACATTCATTGTCAGCTCAAGGTTTATTGATTAATCTCTCTAACTGTATTGTACTCAGATAACATTTCTTGGCTGGCTATAACATCATAAAATGTAATACCATTTCTCATATCCAAATCTTTCCGTATCTACAGCAGTGTGCTGCAGTAGCTTATAAGGTAACGATCATGCTTGAGGTCCTACAGATTGAAGTAGATCGTTTTAATCGCTGGGTTTCTGGGGTCTGAGAGATGGTGGGGGAATGCCCACCTGAGAGATGAAAGACCTTCATATAAAGATGTTCAATCAAACACTGTTACATAAAGTAGGTGTGAAATGTCACTGGCACTGTACTGTAGTGATCTGTACAGCACCAGAGTGGCCTCATGGTTAGGTCATCACATAAGATTATTCTAGAATGGAACCAATCTAAGCTATTCCATTACAAAAGCTGTATGAAAGGTTACTCTACATTCTATAGTACTGTAGTGTGACTTTAAAAGCCTGCAGGTAATCTAGTGTACCCAGCATCCAATTTTCCTCCTCAACCATTTGACAAACAACATGCCTTTGTCCATGTACTGGACGGTGGGATGCGTCCCAAAATGGCACCCTATTCCCTATAAAGTGCACTACCTTTGACCAGGGCCCATATAGGGCTCTGCTCAAAAGTAGTGCACTCTATAGGGAATAGGGTGACATTTGGGTTGCAGACGTGACTTTGATAGGAAAGCAACAAGTGCTGTCATAGCCATCAATGGCTGGACAGTAATGGCTGTAACCACTCCATGTAATTATCCCTGTGATATTGTGTTACACACTCAGCCCCCTGAGTGAATTTGATGGCTGGTCCCTCACGACTTATAATTGATGCTAATTTAATTGTTTTTTAGGCTAATTGTGTGTTGGGTAGAACTGTGTGTGTGTGTGTGTTTGCGTGGTAGGGACTCCAGACAATCACGGATTACAAAGGGAAAACCAGCCACGTCGCGGACACCAACGTCTTGCTCCTGGACAAGCTAAACACCTTCTTTGCCCGCTTTGAGGATAACACAGTGCAACCGCCACAGGCAGCTCCCGACGACTGTGAGCTCTCGTTCTCTGTGGCCGACGTGAGTAAGACATTTAAGCGTGTTAACCCTCGCAGGGCTGCCGGCCCAGACGGCATCCCTTGCAGCGTCCTCAGAGCACGCACAGACCAGCTGCCTGGAGTGTTTACGGACATAATCAATCTCTCCCTTTCCCAGTCTGCTGTCCCCACTTGCTTCAATATGTCCACCATTGTTCCTGTACCCAAGAAAGCGAAGGTAACTGAACTAAATGATTATCGCCCCATAGCACTCACTTCTGTCATCATGAAGTGCTTTGAGAGGCTAGTTAAGGATCATATCACCGCCACCTTACCCGACGCCCTAGACCTACTGCAATTTGCATACCGCCCCAATAGATCTACGGATTATGCAATCGCCATCGCACTGCACACTGACCTATCCCATCTGTACAAGAGGAATACATTGACTACAGCTCAGCCTTCAACACCATAGTACCCTCCAATCTCATCATTAAGCTCAGGGTCCTGGGTCTGACCCCACCCTGTGCAAATGGGTCCTGGACTTCCTGACGGGCCGCCCCCAGGTGGTGAAGGTAGGCAACAACACTTCCACTACCCTGATCCTCAACACGGAGTTCCACAAGGGTGCGTGCTCAGCCCCGACTACACCTCCAACTCAATCATCAAGTTTGTAGACGACACAACAGTGGTAGGCCTGATTACCAACAATGACGAGACAGCCTACAGGGAAGAGACGAAGGCCCTGGCAGAGTGGTGCCAGGAAAATAACCTCTCCCTCAACGTCAACAAAACGAACTAGCTGATCGAGCACTTCAGGAGACAGCAGAGGGAGCACGCCCCATCCACATCGACGGGCCGCAGTGGAAAAGGTGAAAAGCTTAAAGTTCCTCGGCGTACACATTACTGACAATCTGAAATGGTCCACCCACACAGACCGTGTGGTGAAGAAGGCGCAACAGCGCCTCTTCAACCTCAGGAGGTTGAAGAAATTATTCTTGGCCTCTAAGACCCTCACAAACTTTTACAGATGCACCATTGAGAGCATCCTGTTGGGCTGTATCACCGCCTGGTACGACAACTGGACCGTCCACAACCACAGGGCTTTCCAGAGGGTGGTGCGGTTTGCCCAACGCATCACCGGGGCCACACTGCCTGCCCTCCAGGACATCTACAGCACCCAGTGTCAAAGGAAGGCCAAGAAGATCATCAAGGACCTCAGCCACCCGAGCCACGGCCTGTTCACCCCGCTATCACCCAGAAGGCGAGGTCAGTACAGGTGCATCACAGCTGGGACAGAGAGACTGAAAAACAGCTTCCATCTCAAGGCCATCAGACTGTTAAATAGCCATCGCTAGCCGACCTCCATCCAGTACCCTGTCCTGAACTTAGTCACTAGCCGGCTACCTCCCGGTTACTCAACCCTGCACCTTAGAGGCTGCTGCCCTATATACATAGACATGGAACACTGGTCACTTTAATAATGGAACACTGGTCACTTTAATAATGTTTAAATACTGTTTTACTCATTTCATGTATATACTGTATTCTAGTCAAGTCTATCCTATTCAACTATTGTTGTACATATACTATTCTATCCTACGTATTCTTCAGATATACTACATATTCTATCCACATACTGTCCATAATGTATATACATCCCATCACATATATATATATGTATTTATGCTCCAGAGTCCGACATTGCTTGTCCTAATATTTATATATTTCTTAATTCCATTATTTTACTTTTAGATTTGTGTGTATTGTTGTGTGTTGTTAGATATTACTGCACTGTTGGAGCTAGGAACACGAGCATTACGCTACACCTGCAGTAACATCTGCTAAATATGTGTATGCGACCAATAACATTTTATTTGATTTGAGTGTTGGGAATGCCAGTATAACACTCATGACTGACAGATGGAGCAGCCCCAGTCAGTTGGGAATTGCGGTTCTGTCATGACGGCATTCATCTCCATGGTTTAATGGGTAGTCTCAGGAAACTGTCAGCCAGACAGCTAGGCCCCTGACTGGGATACCAACACCATGCATGCACCTGTTTTACTTACTCACTTGTTACTGTTTAATTGGTGTCAATGGCTGATCAATCTGGTTACCCATGCAGGGATGAGGAGCTGAACAGGGATAGCTAGGTGCATTATTGCATTCACCGGACTAGATTGGAGTATGGTGTTGGAGGAACAATGGTTACCCTGGGCTAGTAATGTGCAACAGTTAAGAACTGTCACAACCTCCATTCCCGTAAAGAACAGGAAGGTCCGCACACTGTTTATGCTCCCAATTCACCGCTTTATTGACAACGTTTTCATCCGAAACAGATCTTCGTCAGGTCAATCAGACTCACATCCCAAAATATACACATTTCACCTCACATGACCATTAAGCACATGACAAATGGTGGGTGTGAAAACAATTCAGTTCAATTCACTTTTGTGTTTGCTCAATCATAATTAATCACGGAGGTACATATGGGTATAAAATATTATATACATACAAATCGGTCCTAGTTAAAACCTAGACAACAGTAAAAAAGCTTACGTTGGAAACGGTTGGAATACCCGCCCTGACCATTACGCGCAGGACATGCTGTGGCCATAGATATAATTACAGTGACCTATTTCAAAAACAACTTGCATACCTCTAATAATTGGATATCAATGAGATGGGCACATGTAGTAGTTACAGAAAATGTAATACATACACTACAGTGCATTCGGAAGGTATTCAGAATTTTGTTACGTTACAGCCTTATTCTAAAATGGATTAAATTGTTTTTTTCCCCTCAACAATCTACACACAGTACCCCATAATGACAATGCAAAAACAGTTTTTATTTTTATTTTAGCGAATGTATAAAAAATTTATAAACTGAAATATCACATTAACATAAGTATTCAGACCCTTTACTCAGTACTTTGTTGAAGCACCTTTGGCAGCGATTACAGCCTTGAGTCTTCTTGCGTTTGACGCTACAAGCTTGGCACACCTGTATTTGGGGAGTTTCTCCCATTCTTCTCTGCAGATCCTCTCAAGCTCTGTCAGGTTGGATGGGGAGCGTCGCTGCACAGCTATTTTCAGGTCTCTCCAGAGATGTTCGATCGGGTTCAAGTTGGGGCATTCAGAGACATTCAGACACTTGTCCCGAAGCCACTCCTGCGTTGTCTTGGCTGTGTGCTTAGGGTCGTTGTCCTGTTGGCAGGTGAACCTTCGCCCCAGTCTGAGGTCCTGAGTGGTTTTCATCAAGGATATCTCTGTACTTTGCTCAGTTAATCTTTCTCTCAATCCTGACTAGTCTCCCAGTCCCTGCTGCTGAAAAACACCCACCACCATGCTTCACTGTAGCAATGGTATTGGCCAAGTGATGAGCGGTGCCTGGTTTCCTCCAGACGTGACGTAAGATGTTTCTACAACTTGATTGGAGTCCACCTGTGATAAATTCAATTGATTGGACATGATTTGGAAAGGCACACATCTGCCTATATAATGTCCCACAGTTGACAGTGCATGTCAGAGCAAATACCAAGACATGAGGTCGAAAGAATTGTCCGTAGTGCTCCGAGACAGGATTGTGTCGAGGCACAGATCTGGGGAAGGGTACCAAAACATTTCTGCATCATTGAAGGTCCCCAAGAACACAGTGGCCTCCATCATTCTTAAATGGAAGAAGTTTAGAACCACCAAGACTCTTCCTAGAGCTGGCCACCCGGCCAAACAGAGCAATCGGGGGAGAAGGGCCCTGGTCAGGGAGGTGACCAAGAACCCGATGGTCACTCTGACAGAGCTCCAGAGTTCCTCTGTGGTGACAGCCATCTCTGCAGCACTCCACCAATCAGGCTTTTATAGTAGAGTGGCCAGACGGAAGCCACTCCTCAGTAAAAGGAACATGACAGCCCGCTTGGAGTTTGCCAAAAGGCACCTAAAGGACTCTCAGACCATGAAAAACAAGATTATCTGGTCTGATGAAACCAAGATTGAACTCTTTGGCCTGAATGCCAAGCATCACGTCTGGAGGAAACCTGGCACCATCCCTACGGTGAAGCATGGTGGTGGCAGCATCATGCTGTGGGGATGTTTTTCAGCCGCAGGGACTGGGAAACTAGTCAGGATCGAGGGAAAGCTGAATGGAGCAAAGTACAGAGAGATCCATGATGAAAACCTGCTCCAGAGCGCTCAGGACCTCAGACTGGTAGGAAGGTTCACCTTCCAACAGGAAAATAACCCTAAGCACACAGCCAAGACAACGCATGAGTGGCTTCGGGACAAGTCTCTGAAAATCCTTGAGTGGCCCACCCAGCGCCCGGACTTGAACCCGATCGAACATCTCTGGAGAGACCTGAAAATAGCTGTGCAGCGACGCTCCCCATCCAACCTGACGGAACTTGAGAGGATCTGCAGAGAAGAAGGGGAGAAACTCCCCAAATACAGGTGTGCCAAGCTTGTAGCGTCATACCCAAGAAGACTAAAGGCTGTATTCGCTGCCAAAGGTGCTTCAACAAAGCTTACATTTTACCTTTATTTAACTAGGCAAGTCAGTTAAGAACAAATTGTTATTTACAATGACGGCCTACACCGGCGAAACCCGGACGACGCTGGGCCAATTGTGTGCCGCCCAATGGGACTCCCAATCACGGCCGGTTGTGATGCAGCCTGGAATCGAACCAGGAGTCTGTAGTGACGCCTCAAGCACTGAGATGCAGTGCCTTAGACCACTGCACCACTCGGGAGCCCTTTACTGAGTAAAGGGTCTGAATACTTATGTAAATGTGATATTTCAGTTTATTCCTTTTTTATAAATTTGCAAACATTTCATGCTTTGTCATTATGGGGTATTGTGTGTAGATTGTTGAGGGGGGGAAAACAATTTAATCAATTTTAGAATAAGGCTGTAACGTAACAAAACGCAGAAAAAGTCAAGGGGTCTGAATACTTTCCGAATGCACTGTAGCTCTGCCCTGCCTTCACCATGTAGCTAGGTGCTCTCTCTAGCCCTGCCTACTGTAGCTTGCTCCTCTCTCTAGCCCTGCCTACTGTAGCTAGCTCCTCTCTCTAGCCCTGCTTGCTGTAGCTAGCTCCTCTCTCTAGCCCTGCCTGCTGTAGCTAGCTGCTCTCTCTAGCCCTGCCTACTGTAGCTAGCTGCTCTCTCTAGCCCTGCGTACTGTAGCTAGCTGCTCTCTCTAGCCCTGCCTGCTGTAGCTAGCTCCTCTCTCTAGCCCTGCGTACTGTAGCTAGCTGCTCTCTCTATCCCTGCGTACTGTAGCTAGCTCCTCTCTCTAGCCCTGCGTACTGTAGCTAGCTCCTCTCTCTAGCCCTGCATACTGTAGCTAGCTGCTCACTCTATCCCTGCGTACTGTAGCTAGCTCCTCTCTCTAGCCCTGCCTACTGTAGATAGCTGCTCTCTCTAGCCCTGCCTACTGTAGCTAGCTGCTCTCTCTATCCCTGCGTACTGTAGCTAGCTCCTCTCTCTAGCCCTGCCTACTGTAGCTAGCTCCTCTCTCTAGCCCTGCCTACTGTAGCTAGCTGCTCTCTCTAGCCCTGCCTACTGTAGCTAGCTGCTCTCTCTATCCCTGCGTACTGTAGCTAGCTCCTCTCTCTAGCCCTGCCTACTGTAGCTAGCTGCTCTCTCTAGCCCTGCCTACTGTAGCTAGCTGCTCTCTAGCCCTGCCTACTGTAGCTAGCTGCTCTCTCTATCCCTGCCTACTGTAGCTAGCTGCTCTCTCTAGCCCTGCCTAATGTAGCTAGCTCCTCTCTCTAGCCCTGCGTACTGTAGCTAGCTGCTCTCTCTAGCCCTGCATACTGTAGCTAGCTGCTCTCTCTAGCCCTGCCTACTGTAGCTAGCTGCTCTCTCTAGCCCTGCCTGCTGTAGCTAGCTGCTCTCTCTAGCCCTGCCTGCTGTAGATAGCTGCTCTCTCTAGCCCTGCCTACTGTAGCTAGCTGCTCTCTCTATCCCTGCGTACTGTAGCTAGCTCCTCTCTCTAGCCCTGCCTACTGTAGCTAGCTGCTCTCTCTATCCCTGCGTACTGTAGCTAGCTGCTCTCTCTAGCCCTGCCTGCTGTAGCTAACTGCTCTCTCTAGCCCTGCCTACTGTAGCTAGCTCCTCTCTCTAGCCCTGCCTGCTGTAGCTAGCTCCTCTCTCTAGCCCTACCTACAACCTGTAGTTAGCTCCTCTCAGACATGCACACATAGGGAAAAGCATCTTCCCCATCCTCATCTGTATTCTCCCCATTGCCTCATTCTCGCCCCCAGCCAGCCAAGTCATTTTTTTTAAATACGCAGCTAGCCTAGCAGGCACAATCTCCCTCATACACTAATTCCCGTTTAATTACTTTTTTCCATTTTTGCCTTATTGCTATTTCCCTCTTTAAACAGAAAATGCCCAAAGCATGAGAGCTGGGGAGACAAAGACCTTCTCTGTCTGGAATAATAAAAAGGTGTCAAAAAAGAAAGGCAGAGCAGAGAATAGATAATGATAACAAGTGATAAAGTCTATGAAGGAGTCAGCTATAGCCTAGGCTGTCTGGGCTATTGGACTGCCTCATACAGGGGCTTGCGAAAGTATTCACCCCCCTTGGCATTTTTCCTATTTTGTTGCCTCACAACCTGGAATTAAAATGGATTTTTTGTGGTTTGTATCATTTGATTTACACAACATGCCTACCACTTTGAATATACAACATATTTTTTGTTGTGAAACAAACAAGAAATAAGACAAAGAAACAGAAAACTTGAGCGTGGATAACTATTCAACCCCCCAAAGTCAATACTTTGCAGAGCCACCTTTTGCAGCAATTACAACTGCAAGTCTCTTGGGGTATGTTTCTATAAGCTTGGCACATCTAGCCACTGGGATTTTTGCCCATTCTTCAAGGCAATACTGCTCCAGATCCTTCAAGTTGGATGGGTTCCGCTGGTGTACAGCAATCTTTAAGTCATACCACAGATTCTCAATTGGATTGAGGTCTGGGCTTTGACTAGGCCATTCCAAGACATTTAAATGTTTCCCCTTAAACCACTTGAGTGTTGCTTTAGCAGTATTCTTAGGGTCATTGTCCTGCTGGAAGGTGAACCTCCGTCCCAGTCTCAAATCTCTGGAAGACTGAAACAGGAATTTCCCTGTTTTTAGTGGCATCTATCATTCCTTCAATTCTGACCAGTTTCCCAGTCCCTGCCAATGAAAAACATCCCCACAGCATGATGCTGCCACCACCATGCTTCACTGTGGGGATGGTGTTCTCGGGGTGATGAGAGGTGTTGGGTTTGCGCCAGACATAGCGTTTTCCTTGATGGCCAAAAAGCTCAATTTTAGTCTCATTTGTCCAGAGTACCTTCTTGCATATCTCCCACATGGCTTTGGCGAACACCAAACTTGTTTGCTTATTATTTTCTTGAAGCAATGGCTTTTTTCTTTAAGCAACGCCAAGGGGGATGAATACTTTTGCAAGGCACTGTACCTCCACTGTTCCAGGGCCAGGTCACAGAGGTCACAGCTCCATGTCAGATCATACTGAAAACAATCTTTCA
>NC_140017.1:24514841-24516280 GCF_964263955.1 Coregonus lavaretus
TTCCCCACATAGTGCACAACTTTTGATCAGTAGGGAATAGGGTACTGTTTGGGACGCACCCTGAGTCTTCCGTCCGCCTGTCTGTCTGGTGCGGTGATTGGCGTTGGTGAGAGACAGTGACTGGAAGTGAGAGCTTAAATAGATGTGAGGCCTGTAGTTTTGCCTCAGCAGCAGTCTTGACATCTTCCTGCCTGCCTCCCTGCACGGCACGGCAATGGCCAGGGAAGGAACAACATCCCTTGGGACTCCCGTGTGTGTGTGTGTGTGAGTTATTGCCAACATTGTCTCAATTGCTGGTCCATGTACACTCTTCAAAAAAAAGGTGCTATCTATACTAAACAAAAATATAAACGCAACATGCAACAATTTCTACGATTTTGCTGAGTTTCAGTTCATATAAGGAAATCAGTCAATTGAAATGAATAAATTAGGCCCTAATCTATCGATTTCACATGACTGGGCAGGGGTGCAGCCATGGGTGGCCTGGAAAGGCATAGGCCCACCCACTTGGGAGCCAGGCCGACCCACTGGGGAGCCAGGCCCAGCCAACCACAATGAGATTTTCCACACAAAAGGTCTTTATTACAGACAGAAATACTCCTCCGCACCCTCCCTCCCTCTCCCCCCTCTGACGATCCCGCAGGTGAAGAAGCTGGATGTGGAGGTCCTGGGCTTGCGTGGTTACACGTGGTCTGCGGTTGTGAGGCTGGTTGGACGTACTGCCAAACTCTCTAAAACGACGTTGGAGGCGGCTTATGGTAGAGAAATTAACCTTTAATTATTTGGCACAGCTCTGGTGGATATTCCTGCAGTCAGCATGCCAATTGCATGCTCCCTCAAAGCTTGAGACATTTGTGGCATTGTGTTGTGTAACAAACTGCGCATTTGAGAGTGGCCTTTTATTGTCCCCAGCACAAAGTGCACATGTGTAATGATCATGCTGTTTAATCAGCTTCTTAATATGCTACACCTGTCAGGTGGATGGATTATCTTGACGAAGGATAAAATGCTCACCAACAGGGATGTAAACAAATTTGTGCACAACATTTGAGATAAATAAACTTTTTGTGCATATGGAACATTTCTGGAATATTTTATTTCAGCTCATGAAACATGGGACCAGCACTTTAAATGTTGCGTTTATATTTTTGTTCAGTGTAGAACCTAAAAGGGTTCTTCAGCTGTCCCCATAAGAGAATACTTTGAATAACCCTTTTTGGTTCCAGTTAGAACCTTTTGGTTCCAGTAGAACTCTTTTGGGTTTCATGTAGAACTTTTCCACAGGGTTCTAGATGGAACCCAAAAGGGTTCTACCTGGAACCAAAAAAGGGTTCTCCTATGGGGACAGCCGAAGAACACTTTTGGAACCCTTTTTTCTGAGTGTATTTCTGGGGGGGCACACACAAACACAAATACACGTGTGTGGACCGCATGTGTTT